>NW_006797481.1:6697878-6708664 GCF_000442215.2 Lipotes vexillifer | reverse complement strand
CTCTTTCCTGGTGGGAAAGTAGGACTGACTCAGTGGCACTGCACAGCCCACTGGAGGCAGATGATGGGACCCTGGGGGGACCTAGAGCGAAAGGCTAAGGGGAATTTGTTTGAGTCACAGAAGGACCCTTGAAGTTACCTCACAAATGCCTTTCCATCATGGAGAAAGGTGACTCAAGTCTCTCTTCTTGGGTTTAATGTGGATAAGAGGGTTTTAGGGTGCTTACCTCATTTGGGAATTGGTTGATCTTATCAACCAAGGAAGAATTCCAAAAGAAATCCTACTTTTGCCCTGTAGCTGTCACTCAGTAGATAATACCACTCTAGATGCTATCAAATCCCTTCTCAGATTAAATCAAAGAAAAAGAAATGAGGGACTTTCCTGGTGGAGCAGTGCTTGAGAATCCACCTGCCAATGCAGGGGACATGGGTTTGAGTCCTGGTCCAGGAGGATCCCACATGCCGTGGAGCAATTAAGCCCATGCACCACAACTACTGAGCCTGTGTTCCAGAGCCCGCAAGCCACAGCTACTAAGCCCATGTGCCACAACTACTGAGGCCTGTGCGCCTAGAGCCCATGCTCTGCAGCAAGAGAGGCCACTGTAATGAGAGGCCCATGCACCGCAGCGAAGACTAGTCCCAACTTGCCGCAACTAGAGAGAGCCCGGGGGCAGCAACGAAGACCCAACACAGCCAAAAATAAATAAAATAATAAATTTATTTAAAAAAAGAAAGAAAGAAAGAAAGAAATGACCATGGTAGAGTCAATCCTTACAGGATACTTTTCAAATTGCAACCAAAATCCACTAATTCAATCTCATTAGCGGCAGACAAACTTCACCATAGCAGTTTAAAAGTTGGACTACATTTACATAAGTGCAGTTTTTCTTTTTTTCAGTAGATGTCATGATTATAATATGGTATAACATTTGAGTCCCAAGAGCACACTAAAAACAGCCTCATCATTTCAGATGCAAATCCAAGTCTACTATCAGAATCATTGCTTCCCAAACTTTCCCAATTTCACTCATGTACCACCTTCACTATATTTTTGCCATAGTTTTTGTTTCCTTAATGCCTTTTAAAAAATCAGCTCACTTTTTTTTTTTTTTTAGGTAAAGCTGACATTTTTATTCATTAGATTTAACGAGTTGATATTATAGTGTTTTTTGTTTAACATCTTTATTGGAGTATAATTGCTTTACAATGGTGTGTTAGTTTCTGCTTTAGAACAAAGTGAATCAGCTACATGTATACATATATCCCCATATCCCCTCCCTCCTGTGTCTCCCTCCCAACCTCCCTATCCCACCCCTCTAGGTGGTCACAAAGCACCGAGCTGATCTCCCTGTGCTATGCGGCTGCTTCCTACTAGCTATCTGTTTTACATTTGGTAGTGTATATATGTCCATGCCACTCTCTCACTTCGTCCCAGCTTACCCTTCCCCCTCCCTGTGTCCTCAAGTCCCTTCTCTACGTCTGCTTCTTTATTCCTGTCCTGCCCTTAGGTTCTTCAGAACCTTTTTTTTTTTTTAGATTCCATATATATGTGTTAGCACACGGTATTTGTTTTTCCCTTTCTGACTTACTTCACTCTGTATGACAGACTCTAGGTCCACCAACCTCACTACAAATAACTCAGTTTCATTTCTTTTTATGTCTGAGTAATATTCCATTGTATATATGTGCCACATCTTCTTTATCCATTCATCTGTCGATGGACACTTAGGTTGCTTCCATGTCCTGGCTATTATAAATAGAGCTGCAATGAACATTTTGGTACATGACTCTTTTTGATTTATGGTTTTCTCAGGGTATATGCCCATAGTGGGATTGCTGCATCATATGGTAGTTCTATTTTTAGCTTTTTAAGAAACCTCCGTACTGTTCTCCACAGTGGCTGTATCAATTTGCATCCCCACCAACAGTGCAGGAGGGTTCCCTTTTCTCCACACCCTGTCCAGCATTTACTGTTTCTAGATTTTTTGATGATGGTCATTCTGAACAGTGTGAGGTGATACCTTCTTGTAGTTTTGATTTGCATTTCTCTATTGATTAGTGATGTTGAGCATCCTTTCATGTGTTTGTTGGCAATCAGTATATCTTCTTTGGAGAAATGTCTATTTAGGTCTTCTGTCCAGTTTTGGATTGGATTGTTTGTTTTTTTGATATTGAGCTGCATGGGCTGCTTGTATATTTTGGAGATGAATCCTTTGTCAGTTGCTTCATTTGCAAATATTTTCTCCCATTCTGAGAGTTGTTTTTTCATCTTGTTTATGGTTTCCTTTGCTGTGCAAAACCTTTTAAGTTTCATTAGGTCCCATTTGTTTATTTTTGTTTTTACTTCCATTACTCTAGGAGGTGGGTCAAAAAGGATCTTGCTGTGATTTATGTCATGGAGTGTTCTGCCTATGTTTTCCTCTAAGAGTTTTATAGTGTCTGACCTTACATTTAGGTCTTTCATCCATTTTGAGTTTATTTTCGTGTATGGTGTTAGGGAGTGCTCTAATTTCATTCTTTTACATGTAGCTGTCCAGTTTTCCCAGCACCACTTATTGAAGAGGCTGTCTTTTCTCCATTGTATATTCTTGCCTCCTTTGTCAAAGATAAGGTGACCATATGTGTGTGGATTTATCTCTGGGCTTTCTATCCTGTTCCATTGATCTATCTTTCTGTTTTTGTGCCAGCACCATACTGTCTTGATTACTGTAGCTCTGTAGTATAGTCCGAAGTCAGGGAACCTGGTTCCTCCAGCTCCATTTTTCTTTCTCAAGATTGCTTTGGCTACTTTGGGTCTTTTGTGTTTCCATACAAATTGTGAAACTTTTTGTTCTAGTTCTTTGAAAAATGCCATTGGTAGTTTGATAGGGATTGCATTGAATCTGTAGATTGCTTTGAGTAGCATAGTCATTTTCACAATATTGATTCTTCCAATCCAAGAACATGGTATATCTCTCCATCTGTTTCTATCATCTTTAATTTCTTTCATCAGTGTCTTATAGTGTTCTAGGTCTTTTGTCTCCTTAGGTAGGTTTATTCCTAGGTATTTTATTCTTTTAGTTGCAGTGGTAAATGGGAGTTTTTCCTTAATTTCTCTTTCAGATTTTTCATCATTAGTATATAGGAATGCAAGAGATTTCTGTGTATTAATTTTGTATCCTGCCACTTTACCAAATTCATTGATTAGTCCTAGTAGTTTTCTGGTAACATCTTTCGGATTCTCTATGTATAGTATCATGTCATCTGCAAACAGTGACAGTTTTACTTCTTTTCTGATTTGGATTCCTTTTATTTGTTTTTCTTCTCTGAGTGTTGTGGCTAAAACTTCCAAAACTATGTTGAATAATGGTGGTGAGAGTGGGCAACCCTGTCTTGTTCCTGATCTTAGAGGAAATGGTTTCAGTTTTTCACCATTGAGAACGATGCTGGTTGTGGGTTTTTCATATATGGCCTTTATTATGTTGAGGTAAGTTCCCTCTATGCCTACTTTCTGGAGGGTTTTTATCATAAATTGGTGTTGAATTTTTTTGGAAGTTTTTTCTGCAATTATTGAGATGATCATAAGGTTTTTCTCCTTCCATTTGCTAATATGGTGTATCACATTGATTGATTTCTGTATTTTGAAGAATCCTTGCATTCCTGGGATAAATCCCACTTGATAATGGTATATGATCCTTTTAATGTGCTGTTGGATTCTGTTTGCTAGTATTTTGTTGAGGATTTTTGCATCTATATTCATCAGTGATATTGGCCTGTAGTTTTCTTTTTTTGTGACACCTTTATCTGGTTTCGGTATCAGGGTGATGGTGGCCTCGTAGAAGGAATTTGGGAGTGTTCCTCCCTCTGCTATATTTTGGAAGAGTTTGAGAAGGATAGGTGTTAGCTCTTGTCTAAATGTTTGATAGAACTTGCCTGTGAAGCCATCTGGTCCTGGGCTTTTGTTTGTTAGAAGGTTTTTAATCACAGTTTCAATTTCAGTGCTTGTGATTGGTCTGTTAACATTTTCTATTTCTTCCTGGTTCAGTCTTAGAAGGTTGTGCTTTTCTAAGTATTTGTCTGTTTCTTCCAAGTTGTCCATTTTATTGGCATATAGTTCCTTGTAGTAATCTCTCATGATCATTTGTATTTCTGCACTGTCAGTTGTTACTTCTCCTTTTTCATTTCTAATTCTATTGATTTGAGTCTTTTCCCTTTTTTTCGTGATCGGTCTGGCTAATGGTTTATCACTTTTGTTTACCTTCTCAAAGAACCATCTTTTAGTTTTATTGATCTTTGCTATCATTTCCTTCATTTCTTTTTCATTTATTTCTGATCTGATCTTTATGATTTCTTTCCTTCTGCTAACTTTGGGGGTTTTTTGTTCTTCTTTCTCTACTTGCCGTAGGTGTAAGGTTAGGTTGTTTATTTGAGATGTTTCTTGTTTCTTGAGGTAGGATTGTATTGCTATAAACTTCCCTCTTAGAAGTGCTTTTGCTGCATCCGATAGGTTTTGGGTCATGGTGTTTTCATTTTCATTTGTTTCTAGGTATTTTTTGATTTCCTCTTTGATTTCTCCAGTGATCACTTCGTTATTTAGTAGTATATTGTTTAGCCTCCATGTGTTTGTATTTTTTACAGTTTGTTTCCTGTAATTGATATCTAGTCTCATAGCGTTGTGGTCAGAAAAGATACTTGATACGATTTCAATTTTCTTAAATTTACCAAGGCTTGATTTGTGACCCAAGATATGATCTATCCTGGAGCATGTTCTATGAGCACTTGAGAAGAAAGTGTATTCTGTTGTTTTTGGATGGAATGTCCTATAAATATCAATTAAGTCCATCTTGTTTAATGTATCATTTAAAACTTGTGTTTCCTTATTTATTTTCATTTTGGATGATCTGTCCATTGGTGAAAGTGGGGTGTTAAAGTCCCCTACTATGATTGTGTTACTGTTGATTTCTTCTTTTATGGTTGTTAGCATTTGCCTTATGTATAGAGGTGCTCCTATGTTGGGTGCATAACTATCTACAATTTTTATATCTTCTTCTTGGATTGATCCCTTGATCATTATGTAGTGTACTTCTCTATCCTTGTAATAGTCTTTATTTTAAAGTTTATTTTGTCTGATATGAGAATTGCTACTCCAGCTTTCTTTTGATTTCCATTTGCATGGAATATCTTTTTCCGTCCCCTCACTTTCAGTCTGTTTGTGTCCCTAGGTCTGAAGTGGGTCTCTTGTAGACAGCATATATACAGGTCTGGTTTTTGTATCCGTTCAGCCAGTCTATGCCTTTTGGTTGAAGCATTTAATCCATTTACATTTATGGTAATTACCGATATGTATGTTCCTATTACCATTCTCTTAATTGTTTGGGGTTTGTTATTGTGGTCTTTTCCTTCTCTTGTGTTTCCTGCCTAGAGAAGTTCCTTTAGCGTTTGTTGTAAAGCTGGTCTGGTGGTGCTGAATTCCCTTAGCTTTTGCTTGTCTGTAAAGGTTTTAATTTCTCTGTCAAATCTGAATGAGATCCTTGCTGGATAGAGTAATCTTGGTTGCAGGTTTTTCCCTTTCATCACTTTAAATATGTCCTGCCACAGCCTTCTGGCTTGCAGAGTTTCTGCCGAAAGATTAGCTGTTAACCTTATGGGGATTCCCTTGTATGTTATTTGTTGCTTTTCCCTTGCTGCTTTTAATATTTTACCTTTGTATTTAATTTTTGATAATTTGATTAATATGTGTCTTGGCGTGTTTCTCCTTGGATTTATCCTGTATGGGACTTCCTGCACTTCCTGGACCTGATTGACTATTTCCTTTCCCATATTAAGGAAGCTTTCAACTACAATCTCTTCAAAGATTTTCTCAGTACCTTTCTTTTTCTCTTCTTCTGAGACCCCTATAATTCGAATGCTGGTGCATTTAATGTTGTCCCAGAGGTCTCTGAGACTGTCCTCAATTCTTTTCATTCTTTTTTCTTTATTCTGCTCTGTGGGAGTTATTTCCACTATTTTATCTTCCAGTTCACTTGTCCGTTCTTCTGCCTCAGTTATTCTGCTATTGATTCCTTCTAGAGAATTTTAAATTTCATTTATTGTGCTGTTCATCATAGTGTGTTTGCTCTCTAGTTCTTCTAGGTCCTTGTTAAACGTTTCTTGTATTTTGTCCATTCTGTTTCCAAGATTTTGGATCATCTTTACTATCATTACTCTGAGTTCTTTTTCAGGTAGACTGCCTATTTCCTGTTCATTTGTTTGATCTGATGGGTTTTTACCTTGCTCCTTCATCTGCTGCATATTTCTCTGTCTTCTCATTTTGCTTAACTTACTGTGTTTGGGGTCTCTTTTTTGCAGGCTGCAGGTTCGTAGTTCCTACTGTTTTTGGTGTCTGCCTCCAGTGGGTAAGGTTGGTTCAGTGGGTTGTGTAGGCTTCCTGGTGGAGGGGACTGCTGGCTGTGTTCTGGTGGATGAGGCTGGATCTTGTGTTCTGGTGGGCAGGACTGCATCCAGTGGTGTGTTTTGGGGTGTCTGTGAACTTATTATGATTTTAGATAGTCTCTCTGCTAATGGGTAAGGTTGTGTTCTTGTCTTGGTAGTTGCCTGGCATGGGGTGTTCAGCAGTGGAGCTTGCTCTTGTTGAGTGGAGTTGCGTCTTAGCGTTGAGACAGAGGTCTCTGGGAGAGCTCTCACCAGTTGATGTTATGTGGGGCTGGGAGGTCTCTGGTGGACCAATGTCCTGAACTCAGCTCTCCCTTCTCAGAGGCTCAGGCCTGACACCCGGCTGGAGTACCAAGACCCTGTCAGCCACACGGCTTTGTTGTTCATTACATGGTCTGTAATCATGGAAGTGCATCTGAAAAATGCAGCTGAAGAGACTGCTTTGGTATTCTGAGTCCCACCCAAGCCTTCAGCTGGCCCTGGCCTCGGTCTCTGCTCTCGGTCAGGCCTGCACTCTCCTTAGGCAGGATAGAGACAAATAAATCTCATTTTTATGAAGCACAATTATTTTAAAAGGCAAATGTATACGATTACTGTAAATCAAAACTTCCAGGGCCACTTGCCCTCTATATAAAGTATCTGTAGAAATAAATAATTAAATAATGTGATTCAGTTTGAGCTTTGATATCATTGCCTAATCAAGGCCCTGTGCCTGACAGCTATTCTCTCTTTGTTATAAAGATCTTCTGCTTCATGAAATTAGGAGCGTTGAAAAAAATATTGAAGAGAGAATATTTTTTCCCTGTGTGAGAAATGCTGTATCTGGGAACTACAAAAATAATTTTCTCCCTCCCACACTTAAGAAGACATTGATTGAAATCAAGCCTGGGTGACCTGGATTTAATAATTTGGAAATAATAATCTGTAATTAGTATCAATCAATGATAAACATTTCATTCATTCATTCAGCAATTATTATTGAGTGCCTAATGTAAGCTAGGTTTTTTTCTAAGGACTGCTGTACAAACCCGTTGGTGCCTACATTCTAGCAGGGGGAGACAGGCAACCAACAAACCACACATAACTTAAATCATATATAAATACATATATATGTAAACACACACAGATACACACATATACATGTATCCATATCAGATGGTGTCAAAGATGATCTCATTGATAAGCGTCATTTGAGAAGGGACACAAAGGAAGTGACGGAGGGCACCAGGCACATACCTGGATAAAAAGTTTGTCAAGCAAAAGGAACTGCAAGTGCAAAGGTCCTGAGGCTCTTCAACGCTTGGTTTGTTTAAGAGCAATCAAACAGGTCAGTGTAGCTTGGCAGAGGGAGCCAGAGAGAAAGTGCTGGGACATGAGGACTGGGAGTAACAGTGAGGAGGGGCCCTGAAGGTCAAATTAAGGTCTTTGGCTTTCATTCTGAAAGATGCGGGAATTCTTTGGAAAGGTGACAGGATCTGGCTTTATTTTTAAGGATCACCTTGGTTACTGCATTAAGAATAATCTGGGGAAGGGGGGCAACGGCAGATGCAGGGAGACCCGATACCATTATTAATCCAGGCAAAACACGATGGCAGCTTGGAGTAGGATCATCATCTTTGGGATAGTGTGAATGGTCAGATTTTTGTATATACTATGAAGATAGGGCCAAAGGGATTTGTTGGTGGAATACTTGCTTCATGTGAAAGAAAAAGAGGAGTGAAAATGACTCCAACGTTTTTAGCCTGAGCAACTGGGAGGAAGGTCTTGACACCTGCTGAAATTAAAAGATCGGAGAAGAAGGTTAGGGGGTAGGGATGGGGCCAGTAACCAGGAATTAGGTTTGCGAGGCCTCTACCGGAGATGCTGAGAAGGCCTTTGAAGATACCAGGCTGGATTGCAGCGGAGAGTAATCGAGTTGGTATTTGTCAGGGTACAGATGGTACTTGTAAACCATGAGACTAGATGAGGTCACTAGAAAGTGGACATAGAGGTGAGGTCTGACCATGGGGTACTCTAAGGGTTCAGGGTCAGGACGTGAAAAGAAACAGCAACAGGATGAGTTCAGTGTTTGCTTTAAAAATGCTTGAGGAACATTTCTGTTTTCCTCCCTCCTCTATGATATAAACACTCCCATAACCTTTGTTGTACAAGTCATCTTCTTAGAAAATGTGTTCTTCTCTGATCAAGCTGGGTGAACTTCAGCGTTCCCTTTCTCAAAAAGTAAGCTTTCATGGACACAAAACAGAGCTCTCAAGAACGATAAAGAACTTGAGATTTTTACCTGCAAGCTAACAAGTTAGCCTGCCCTGATTTCACGGATGCTGGCAGAAGACATGACACTCCTGGGTCAGAAGCAAAAGACTTTTTTTTTTTATTTTTTTTAAGAAGCGAGGGCTTTCCTGGTGGCGCAGTGGTTGAGAGTCCGCCTGCCGATGCAGGGGACACGGATTCGTGCCCCGGTCCGGGAGGATCCCACGTGCCGCGGAGCGGCTGGGCCCGTGAGCCATGGCCGCTGAGCCTGCGCATCCGGAGCCTGTGCTCCGCAACGGGAGAGACCACAACAGTGAGAGGCCCGCGTACCGCAAAAAAAAAAAAAAAAAAGCAAAAGACTTTATGACTCAGGGCGAGCAACGTGGGCTTCATATTTGTTACCCATTCCCCACGACCCCCCGGATCCCTCAGAGGCAAGAGAAGCCGGTCACCGGAATGCTGCTCGTGCAGGGAGTTTGTGTCACTGAGGAACCCCGAGCTTAGGAAGCCCCAACCTTTCATAATGAGCTGCAAGCAAATCTATCCAACTTTTGTTCTAGAGGCAGACATTATCTTTATTATACTAGACAGCAAACAAATCCATCCCCTACTCCAGAGGGAAACACTGTCTCTATCTTCCAAGAATGTTCACTATACAAACATCCTTGGAAAGATAATTCAGAACAACAAGCTACCGGCGCCTATGCTCACAAGAGACCCATGGATAATTATCTCCCAGCAAGAGTCAAAATTGTTAAGCAGCGTATTTTGGAGAAGTTCTGAGCCTTTATCTTATTTCACTTTGGAATTCAAAACCTTATAATCTAAATTATATTTATTTGACTAGGTAACACTTTAACATGGTGCAAAATTCAAAATATAAACTACACAGGATTATTCTTTTATCAACAAAAGATGGCATGAAAGTGGTTTCTGATTTGCTGTGTGAAGGGAGCACATTTGCATCAGACTTATTTTTCTTGCATCCTGATTAATTCTTCCATTTAATCAATTTCCAAATGAGTCAGATTCTCTAAATAGGTATTAAAAGCCCGAGCTCGGCACTTAGGGAATATAAGAAATTGCTTCCATTTTACTAGAGCTTTATCAATGTCCACTTGAGTTGGAAAATAACCCACATGCAGTGGGTTATATCCAGTGGGTTAAGTGAAAGCTAAGGGTCTAAACCAGCATAAAGAACTAAACAGCAGCAACATCTCACCCAAGCGCTGCCTGACAGTAGCCTTCAGCACAAGTTCTCTTATCTGTTCCATCTGCCAGGCAGACGTGTAGCTCTGTAATCGATGACAGATAGCTTTACTTACACTCGTTCTTTTCAAAAGATAATGTTGCTGTCTAGTAAGCATTTGAGGGCATATATCATAGTAAGCACTCAATAAATCTTGTTGACTAGCTATGCCATTAGAAACACTTACAAATATTCAAGTGCCAAAGAAATACACGGTTACTGGCCATTCATTCATTCAGTCAGCTTTCCCCTCACTGGGCACCTAATACATCGGGCATTGTTTTAGGTACCAGGTACACAGTAGTAAACAAAACAGACAAAAATCTCTGCCCTCGAGGGGAGCTTACTCTTTAGTAGGGGGTAAAGCTACATGAATAAAATATACTAAATAATGATAAATGTTAAGGAAAAAAGATACAGCAGAAAGAGATATGGTATAGGGAGCAGCTGAAATCTTACACAATATAGTCCAGGAAAGGCTCACTGAAAACAGAACATTTAGCTAGATAGCCCTTCTCAATCCTCTGGTCCCTGATCGTTTCTAAATGCTCTAGAACTTTCTGGAAGAAAACTGGATCTAGGGCATTATCCTGAAAAAAAATGCTCAAGATAGACAACAATAATTATAATGAACAATATAATGTATCAACAAAGTATATGATGAACTGTGTATATAATTATACTTAGATTTATCAAATATTAAAATATGTAATCATTAAATATTAAATTTATACTATTCAAACAGGTTTCTTATTCTCTTATAGAGCATGTATTACAATCATGATGCAGACAAGGTGCTACATTAAAAAATGATCATTGGGGCTTCCCTGGTGGCGCAGTGGTTGAGAGTCCGCCTGCCGATGCAGGGGACGTGGGG
>NW_006797481.1:6674774-6697764 GCF_000442215.2 Lipotes vexillifer | reverse complement strand
GCAAAAAAAAAAAAAAAAAAAAAGATCGTATCACTGGAACAATATCAGAATGAATGGATAGCATTAAAAAAAAACACCTCTTTTAAGTTAGTGGGATGGTTGCTGCTAATGGGCAAGCATGAAAAGCAAAGCCACTGAGCACTGAAGATAAAGAATAGCTCCATCCAGAAGCCTGCAGCCATATTTTTTTTCCATTGGGTTATTACAGAGAATAACAGAAGCTTCGGGGATCTCCTTTTCTTTTAATTATAGAATCCATCCATTGGTTGAATCACTTTCGCCATCTCATTACCAGATGGGCACATTTTCCAAGGTTACAAATGGAAATTAGCTTCTACTTCCTTCAGACGCTGGCATCGCTGTTATTCAGTCCCTGCCTTTTGCCCTCTCCCAGGGGAATTCCACACACAATTATAGAGCTTCAGCCATTATCTGGATGCCAGACACTTTCGAATCCTTCCCGGCACAGACCAGCACCTCTCGAGTGCTAAGCCTATGAGACTCTGCATGGACCATGTGGGCTCAGCCTCAATGTATCCCAAACTGAACTCTCTCCCCGCACTAGCCGTTCCAGTGCTGCTGTATATCCTTGGTTGGTGGCAACCATCTGTCCACCCCGGCAGAGTCCAGCTGGAAACCTGGATCCTTCTGCATTCCTCATATTCAATCAGCCATAAAATCCTAGCAACCTTAACTTTAAATGTCTTTTAAATCTGTGCCTGAGTCCCTATCACACCTGGTGCCACCTTACATTATTTCCACCTGACTACCATTCTATCCCCCTTCTGCATCTATCTCCCTGCCCCCAGTCCACATCCTACATCTCTCTCCATCACAGCACTTATCACTCAATATAATACATGTTGCTTATGTATATACCTCTTCAAATACCCCATGAGTTCTCTGACACACAAACACGTATGTGTGTCAGCACACAAACATGCTGTGCTCTTTCTTTTCTCAGCGTTTAGCATAATATCTTGCATGGAGTATGCGTTCCATTAACATGTACTAATTGGATACATAACTCTTGGACCATCAGGTCCCAAGATATCAGATGTTTCAGGAAGTGATATAGGTTCACCAACAAAATTCCTGCTCACCAACCCTGACCCTGTTCCAGCTAAACCTATGAAGTCGTGGACTGCTTATGGGTTTAAGTTTGTGTTATGAAGTCTAATTCCTCCACTGCAACCCTTTCCCACCTTCGTACTTGTCTAGCTCTCATGTAAGACGTTCAGTGTCCTCTTTGTCCCTCCTCCTTCAAAATCCATTCTTAGTAAAAGAGTTCATCTCTGCTTTTTATTTCCACGGGTATTTGCATCTTAGGGCTTTCCCCTCAGGTCCCATTCAAGAACTACAAGGCTTTGGCACCATGGTATATGTATGAAGGAAAGCTGGTAGGAGGGAGGGGAAAGAATCACCCGGAGATCCTGACTCACCTCGCGGTCAGAACCTGAATGTTCCTCCTCCCGCACTCAGCCAGGTCTTGACCAAAAGCCCAGGCTTGTTTCAGCAAATGCTCTCCACCCAAAATCCTCCATCCTGGGACATTAGCTCACAATCGGAACATGACATCTCTATTTTGTTTTTCTTTCCAGGTTTATTGAGACATAACTGACATACAGCTCTGTATAAGTTGAAGATGCACAGCATAACGATGTGACTCACATACACCATGAAATTATGACCTCAGTAAGTTTAGTGAACATCCATCATCTCATACAGATGCAGAATTAAAGAAGTAGAAAAAAAATTTTTTCCTCCTTGTGAAGAAAACTTAAGCTTTACTCTCTTAACTTTCACATGTAACATACAACAGTGTTGATTATATTTATCACATCGTACATTACATCTCTGGTACTTACTTATCTTATAACTGGGAGTTTGTACCTTTTGACCACCTTCATCCAATTCCCCCCACCTCCGCCTCTGGGGACCGCAGTTCTGATCTGTTTCTCTGTGAGTTTGTTTTTGAAGTATAATTGACCTGCAACACTATGTTAGTTCCTGGTACACAACACAGTGATTTAACATTTCTGTACATTTCAAAATGATCACCACTGACAAGTCTAGTTACAATCTGCCACCACACAAAGGTATTACATAAATATTGACTGTAGTCCCCACGCTGTACATTTCATACCAGTGGTTCATTTATTTTGCAGCTGGAAGTTTGCACCTCTTAATCTCCCTCACCTATTTCTCTCCCATACCTTCCTCCTCCCCTCTGGCATCCACCTGTTTGTTCTCTGTATCTATGACTCTTGTTTCTGCTTTGTTATGGTTGTTCGCTTGTTCTGCTTTTTAGATTACACATATAAGTGAAATCATACAGTATTTGTTGCTGTCTGACTTATTTCACTTAGCATAATACCCTCTAGATCCATTCATTTATTCTTTTGCAGATGGCAAGATTTTATTCTTTTTCTGTGACTGGGTAATATCCATTGTATATCACATCTTCCTTATCCATTCATCTATTGATGGGCACTTAGGTTGCTTCCATATCTTGGCTATTGTAAATAATACTGCAATGAACATAGGGGTGCATATATCATTTTGAATTAGTGTCTTCATATTTTTTTGGATAAATACCCAGAACTGGAATAGTTTAATCATATGGTAGTTCTGTATTTAATTTTCTGAGGAATCTCCATACTGTTCTCCATAGTGGCTGCACCAGTTTACATTCCCACCAACAGTGCACGAGGGTTCCCTTTTCTCCACATTCTCGCCAACACTTGTTATTTGTGTAAAAATGACACCTCTGCTTTAGATGTAACAGAAATGAAACAAAACGGTTGTTTTAAGACTTAGCTGCAGTCTGGGCCACCTGGGTTAGGACGAAGACAGCATTCTTCAAGGAGATTTTTGTTTCCTCTGGGAAACCCTCCTAATGAGCTTATAAAACGTACAGACCCTAAGGTAATGTAGACTTCTGATCTGACAATGAGGGAGAAGGAAGTTGGGGTCCCTGGGATGGAGGGGAGAAGGGCCTTTGTAGAGAGAGGAAGCTCTACCAAGATGGTAGCAGATGAGGTTCTCAGTAAGTATGAGAAATGGCCCTCATCTGTACTTTCTGCTCAATTTTTCTGTAAATGTAAAATTGCTCTAAAAATTAAGGTCTATTAATAGACTTTTCCAGTTAATAGAAAGAAGGAAGGAAGGAAGGAAAGAAATAAAGGAGGGAGGGAGGGAGGGAGGGAGGGAGGGAGGAAGGATGGAAGGAAAGAGAAAGCCTGAGAATACTAGGCAGTTGTCTATTCTGTGCTGTAACTCCCTCCATTATCCCAGACATTCAGTAAACTGCTGGAAAGAGCTGCTTTGTGAAGTCATACTTCGGGAAAAGGAGGAGGAGAAATGGTGTCCGGTGTGGGGTGAAGCCATGCGAAAGGCACAGCACTCATAAAGGGGAGACCAAGAATTTGGGAGTGGCAAGAATTTAGAGGGGACCACAAGAATGTAAACCTCGAGGAATCTCTAGAACTGTGTTGTCCAATACTATAGCTACTAACTACCTGTGGCTACTGAATGGTTGAAACGTGACTGACTAGTCCAAATTGAGATGCACTGTAAGCTAGTGTGAAAAAAAAAGAATGTCAAATATCTCAATAATTTTTATTTTAATTACTTGTTGAAATGATACTATTTGGGGTCTGTAAGGACAAATAAAAAATATATTATGAAAGTTAACTGCACTTGTCCTATTATACCTTTTTAATATAGCTATTAGAAAATTCAGAATCATGTATGTGGCTTGCATCATGTTTCTACTAGACAACACTACTCTGGAATCTTGGGGAAAAGGCATAAATTTGCTAGAGTGTAAGACATGGGGAGCTTAAACACTTTCTTTGGATAGTAAAAAAAGGGGTGACCCCAGTAAGTTGGAGACATAAGACAGCAGACTTGACAGATAAAGTATGGGAAAATACAAATTTACAAGAACTGATGACATTTATTTTAGTAAAATTTTGTTTAAACTAAAAATAATTCCTATGAATGACGTGTTCTCAAAATATGATGTAATTTATAAAAAAATTCAACTTTTCAGGAACATACTGATAGCATGAAACAAAGTACATATGGTACAACTTTCCAACATAAATAACTTATATTCAGTCCTTCGATTTAAACTAGAAGAAAAGCATGGAAACTTCTACCTCCCGGGGGATAAACGAATGTGTCTTCTAATATCTTGATGTGTTGAACAGTGACCACCCGGAGACTAACACTTTGTACTTTCAACTAGAAATATAAACTACATACAGGGCTGCCCTTGTTTACTTTTTTCTGTTTATTTCATACCAAACCTACTCCTTAAGCCATGTCTCAGGAAATCTATGAGCAAACAATAAAACAAAATATAATGCCTGACCCCAAGTTAGCCAATCTGGATGTAAGCAGAAGTTATATTTTTTTCTGACATGCTACCTAAAAGGCTCTAATTCAGTACCTCTGGGTTCTGTATTATGTAGAGATACGGTTTTGTGTATATAGAATAGGCAAACTTCAGACCTGGGGTGATTTAAATATCACGCGGTCTAGTCTCTTTCTTTTACAGATAAGGACACAGAGCCACACAGAGGTCACTTGCCTGAGACCATAGAGCTGCTTTAGCGGCAATGGCAGGACTTAAGGCACACAGAGTGCGGACACAGTCAGTACCCTGGGTGCGACCCTGACGTTTCCTGATAACCAACTTGGGTCGTCTGAAAACTGGGGATTTATCGTACTTGCTCATAGGGATTTCCAGGAGGATCAAAGACTCTCTCTCTGTATGATGCGCATTATAGCCTTTGTCATCTCTGTCACGCTCAATGGGAGCTAAACTCATGCCCTTCCTTCCCCTCCACCTTTTTACCCGAGCTATATGCCAGTGTTCTTTTTCCTGAAAAGGTTACACTCAGTGAAGGAAACAGCTGTGGACTCCAGAAAAGCTTTTGCCCGCCGCCTTTGTTCATGTATTTGAGGGTCTCTAGGCAGCCTGGAGCTTACTTGAGAGACCCCGGGGACAGCTGGTTAAGATGGCAATGCTGGCCCTTTGTAGCCTTAGGGGCTTAAAATGAAACACGGTTTCCAGGAATGAGCATGGGTACCACGTGCAGAGCCCAGAGTACAGCTACAGAGCAGGCTCATAGCCTTGCCCCTCTTCCACCTCTTCCAACATCACTGAACCCCAGCCTGAGCTATCCAGACATGCCCTTAGCTCAAGTAACATATTTCTCAAATAAACACACAGAAACTACTCTCTTCTTCCTTGGCCACTTGGCCATGCCCTGGCTCCAGAATAACAGGACAGCACATTTCATACGTAGATGCCAAGAGTTGCACACCCAAAAAGGGGGACTTGTTAACGGAAATCAACCACAAATGGGTCACTTCTTAAATGGGAAGTATTTTCCTGCTTGGAGGCCTTCCCAGTGTTCTTGCTTAATTCTCACTTCTCAACACACACACACACACACACACACACACACACACACACACACACACACATACACACACGCACACACGCACAGAAGCTAGTGACTTAGCACCCCAATCTTAAAGTTTTCCAGTCCTCCTTTAAAAAATGGCTTTGGGACATGGTTACTTTGAAGTAGGAGTTCCTCATCTCAGGGAAAAAGAAATATAAAGTACAGATAAACAGCAAGGTCCTACAGCATAGCACAAGGAACCACATTCAATAGCCTGTGACAAACCAGAATGGAAAAGAAAATGAAAAAGAATACGTAGTGGTAAGACAGGAATAAAGACACAGACCTACTACTGGAGAACGGACTTGAGGATATGGGGAGGGGGAAGGGTGAGCTGTGACAGGGCGAGAGAGAGGCATGGACATATATACACTACCAAACGTAAGGTAGATAGCTAGTGGGAAGCAGCCGCATGGCACAGGGATATCGGCTTGGTGCTTTGTGACCGCCTGGAGGGGTGGGATAGGGAGGGTGGGAGGGAGGGAGACCCAAGAGGGAAGAGATATGGGAATATATGTATATGTATAACTGATTCACTTTGTTATAAAGCAGAAACTAACACACCATTGTAAAGCAATGATACCCCAACAAAGATGTTAAAAAAAAAAAAGAATACGTAAATATATGTGTAACTGAATCACTTTGTAACTGAATCACTATGTGTAACGGAATCACTTTTTTTAAAATTTTAAAAAAGAAATATAAACTTGGGACTTCCCTGGCAGTCCAGTGGTTAAGACTCCATGCTTCCATAGCAGGGGTCACGGGTTTGATCCCTGGTTGGGGAACTAAGACCCCATATGCTGCATGGCACAGCCAAAAAGAAAAACAAAACAAAACACAAAACTCCATTTTCATTGCTCTTCCACAATTAGTCTCCCCTCCTAGGATCAGGAACCTCAGTGAACACCCAAAGACAGTGTACTGCTGGTCTTGGGGATGGGGGGAGCTCAGTCTCCCCCTTAAGTTTAATCCATTCTGAAATTAGAGAAGGCGAGCAATTCCAGGGTCTGGGAGCACATTCATTTATCATCTGGTGAACTGGTGTGGAGTTAAGGGGATGGGGCAGCCTCCAAGGCAAGGACATGGCACACAGCCAGGAAGCTGGAGGCTCCATACCTTTGCAGGTGAAACATTTGATGTGGAAATGTTTGGTCTGGACCCGAAGCACTTCACCCTTGCACGGCTCCCCACATTTATGGCAGTGAATGACAGGCTTCTCTGACGGGTGGTGAGGGTCCTGAGGGTGGGCCACTGAAAGAAAAACAACAAAAGATCCATGTGAGTAGAAAGCATTCCTACAAAAGGAGTCATTGTGGGCACGCATAAATATACCCAGAATTTTAGTATCAAATGAGCCACATATTGATTCAATAAGCACCAGTGGAGCCTCTGCCCCCATGTCATAATTACGGGGACACACAGATCAATAAGAGTTGTGGCTTTAACAGTCCGGTGGGGAAAACACTGGGCTTGTTCCTCTGGCAGCCAGAAGTCTTGTCTCTTCCTCCCAGACTTCTCCAGGACTAGGTAATAGGGTCATTAAGTATATGATCTTATTTGGTTCAATATTGTGCGGTATGTCCTTATCTTGATTTAGAAAGTGCCTTCCGCTTTAATAAACTTCCGTTTATTAAAGTTCGTATTTTTGTGTTTCTCCCCGTTTTTACTCCTCCTTCTTTCCCCAGCTCCTCTGAACACAGCAGAACACTCGTGCACCAAAGGGGCTCAGTTAGCATTTATTTCCTTCTTAGTTAGCAGGCACTGGCTAGTTCCTCGTCTCCAAAGAGTCATTCCTGATCCTCATTTGGCAACTCAACCCGTTGGATGTCTATTACGAGCCTCCTATTGTGTGCACAGTTCCTGATACACACAATGCAGGCAGTCCTTTAAAAAAATAAGGGCTTCCCTGGTGGCGCAGTGGTTGAGAGTCCGCCTGCCGATGCAGGGGACACGGGTTCGTGCCCCGGTCCGGGAAGATCCCACATGCTGCGGAACGGCTGGGCCCGTGAGCCATGGCCGCTGAGCCTGCGCGTCCGGAGCCTGTGCTCCGCAACGGGAGAGGCCGCAACAGTGAGAGGCCCGCGTACCGCACAAAATAAATAAATAAGTAAGTAAGTAAGTAAGCAAGTAAGTAACTACGTGGATTTCTCTGAACCTCAGTTTCCTCTCCTGTAAAACAAAGGGAATTGGATCAGCGGATTTCGAAGATCTTTCCAGGCTCTAAAATCATATGATGGGGCTTACAGGGTTTATTCTCTCAGTTTCCAGAGTGTGGCCTTCAGAGAACAGAAGTTATTGTGACTGCCGTGCCCCAGGAATAGGATTACAGGCTCCTCTTACAAAGGACCAGGAGAGTAGAGGCAGCAAGGGGACACCTGCTTGATGCTACCCAAGGATCCTCACTGAACCTGCAGTTTGTCCAGCCAGAGAGTACAGCAAGGCGTTTTGTGCTATTAAATTCCTTTTCTGATTTGGGTCCTCAGAAGGAGGAACCGTGTGATTTACAGAAATGTATTACATAAGTACCTATATGAGCGTGATATGGGATAAGAACAGTGAACCTAAAATTAATCAACCAAACACAAAGAACAAAGATGATTTCTTTTTTCAAACGGTAAAACCAGGTTGGACCTGGGGAGGGGGGTGTGGGCAGGTATTGCTGAAATTGAATTTAGAAAGCACCTCACAGCAAGGAGCCCTCTGTATACCACGAGTATAATAGTGCATTGTTTCCCTCAGACCACTGTAATGTTCTCATTTCGCCTGGAAAGAGTTTGAATAAGACAGTCCAATTAATCCATTACTAGTTAAATTCTCAGAAACAAGGTTCTCCTTGTGAGATTTAGACCAGGAGCAGGTGTAGTTTCGGGTTAAACTCCTGACCTGAAATCTCTGCACTGGACCCCTAAGTGTTCGGCAAAGGTATGAACATCGTGATACCCCTGCATTTCCTTATCTGCCTGCTGGGATCTCTCTTGGAAACCTGTATTCACAACAGAAGTCAGTACTATCTAAAGGAATTAAGAAGGGGCTTCCTTCCAAGATCTCTAAACAACCACTGACTTTTAAAATGATGTGTAACAAGGCCAAAAATCTATTCACCTGGGCATTAAAAAAAAAGTCTCCCTTAACAATATCTGCTTTATGTAAGGTTTTTCGTTTGTTTGTTTCAACTTCCTGCTTCCTATAAGAATGGAGGAAAATAACATTTACTGAGCATCTGTCTGCTAAGTGCCAGGCACGGTGCTAGGTGCTTACATATAAGTCATTTTATTTCATCCTCACCACCCCTCTCTCAGTGACTTGGGGAATACTGTTTCCCCTTGACAGATGAGCAAATCAAGCCTCAGAGAAGCTGAGCAGCCTTCTCAAGTAACGGTAAGTGGAGGCTCAAAGATCTACACCTAGGGCTTTCTGACTCCCAAGCTCATGATCCTCTTGTCTAAATCAGAAATTTAGAAATCAGAAATTATTATAAGTCCAGCGATGATTGTTGTTAAGTCAGGCAATAATTTATTTAGCCAGGCTCAAGTGCTGTTCTAAAAGCAGCAACTAGGACTTGGTTTATAAAGGCTTATGCACTGTGTACAGTAATATATTGCTAGCTGAGCATGGCACCCAGGTGGTAATCCTCAAGGTGGCTCTGCTGATCCCCTATATCAGAACTCCCTGTGCCATGTATTGAATATGCAGATTCCTCAGCCCACTGAACCAGGGGTGTGAGTCGAGGACCTATTATTTTCGTAAGCTCCTCAGGTGATTCTTATGCATACTACAGTTTAAGAACTATTGTCCCCTTAGAATTCAGACAATACTGTTAAGCAAGTTACAGAGAAGAGTTAGAGCGGGGGGAAAAAAAGTAACCCACAAGACCATCCACCTCAGAAACAATATTAGAGCACAGTGGATCTCTTGACTGTGAGGGAGAATGCATTTTTGGATGAGAAATTGCACTGCAGTTTCTCTGGACACTTGCATTTTTTATAGCTAAGCAAGCCAGCTATGCTGAGTAATGATGAGGGAAGGAAAATATCCTTTCACTTCTTGGCTCTTCCCTTTGCCCTCAACACAGGTGCCAATGCACATGCTGGCACCAGTCACAAAAGTCAGAACTGGGCTCAGCATCTGCATTTTGCAGGCATTTCCCTTTGGAAATATATATTACACTGTGAAATCCTCCATGCCCAGAGATGACCTTTATTTTCACCCAGAGATGAGCAGAGACTACATCACGTTTACTTGCCTTTCCATCATACATCAGCCTAGGCAGACGCTTATCAGAACCACCTACTTGTGAAGAAATGGGCTCTGCTTGTTGGAGGACAGAATCCAAAGACCAAAAGAGACTCAGTATTTATTTCATCCCAACTCAAATCAGTATAGACAAAAGAATCTCTCCGCTTTTTAAAGATCAATAAAGAGGTTTCTTTTACATAACTTCCTTTGGCAGGTTGGTTAATACCAAATGTATATTCTTTGGCTCAAGCCTACATTTAAAAAAAAATTTTATTTATTTATATTTTTTTATTTTTGGCTGTGTTGGGTCTTCGTTTCTGCGCGAGGGCCCTCTCCAGTTGTGGCAAGCGGGGGCCACTCTTCATCGCGGTGCGCGGGCCGCTCACTATCGCGGCCTCTCCTGTTGCGGAGCACAGGCTCCAGATGCGCAGGCTCGGCGGTTGTAGCCCACGGGCCCAGTTGCCCCACGGCACATGGGATCCTCCCAGACCAGGGCTTGAACCCGTGTCCCCTGCATTGGCAGGCAGACTCTCAAGCACTGCGCCACCAGGGAAGCTCAAGCCTACATTTTTGAAATATGCTGAGCCGCTTGCAACATAAAAAATGACATTAGTTCTGTACTCCTCTTATTTGCCAACTAGCTCTGTTGCTAATTTTTACTTGGTTGCTCCATGCTTCAGAGCCTGGGTGGTCCCTCCGTATTTTACTGATAGGGAAAATGAGGGGCAGCGAGCTTACATTCCTTGTGCCCAAAGTCAGCAGCAAATTATTGACAGAGGTACACTCAGCACTGGGGCTTCCCAAATTTTTTCTGCTGTACCAAGTAGTCAGTGATTTACCCCGGAATTTGGGCAGACATGGTGAAAATCTTCCATGGCTCATCAGTTTGTCGCTAAAATAAGAATAATACAATGAGAAACCAAAAGCATGGTTGCATATCTCCTGAATAGCGAGGAAATGTATATGAAGAGCCAAGAATTTATTTGCCTGAAAAGGTAAAGGGATTCGTCCACTGCATAATATCCAGTTTGGAGGGATTCTGGAGACTCAGTTAAAACACTCTATTGCAAGGCTAACTGAGGAGTTTCACACTGCCTTTCACAGTCAAGTAAAGCAGGTTAGCCTCATCCCTGAGACTCCAGCATAGAACAGAACCAAAGTTCCATTTTGGATGTGTTACTTTGGAAATGCCCATTAGAGATCGCAGGTGATGAGACTGTGTATGTGTGTGTGGGGGGTGGGGTGGGGTGGGGTTTGAGATCATTAAGGAAACCTGTTACCTTCAGTGTCCCCAAGCAGAGGACATTAAAGGCTGTAAGAGGAAAGCTGAAAAGACTAGGTGGAGCCCCTCCTAATATTCCAGAACCAGCCTCATCTTACCCAAGTTCTTTCCTTCTGAGGGACAGACCATGCAACTAGACCAGCAGAATCAGAATGTCTGAGAAAGCATATTTGAAATAAAAATCTCCTTAGCAGGTGACTATCACAGCCTATGACAGCATCCTCAGTATGAGTTATACCTTGCCCTGGGTTATCTGAATTATTCAGAATCTCCCAGGTAATAAATCCCCCTCCCAAGTACGCTTCCCTGTCATTAGCACCGTCACTCCCTTCACCAGCCTTTGAAACCACACAGGCTTGATGGCTTTCAAAGCCCTTCCATCTGCACTATCTCACGTTACTCTCATGAGAGCCCAACAAGGCAGGAAGAGCAGAAACTGTCAAACAAGTTTTACAAATGGGCAAACTGAGACTCGGAGGAACAGAGTGACTCACCCAAGGTGACACAGCCATGAAACAGAGAGTTGGCAATAAACCAATGCAGTGCTCTTTACACCCAAACGATCCCCTGATCACTGACGCTTGGAGCCTTGCAGCCATCCTGATCCCACCCTCTCTTTCATCTCCCACGAAATTCTGTCCGCTCTCACATCCCTTAGTCATCCCTTCTCTCACCACGTGAATCCAGTCTTCAACCCCTTTTTCTCAGATTTGCTGAGAGTTCCCTGCTCCCTGGCTCCTTCATCAAGGTGACCTGCGAAGAGCAGGCAACTCAAAGGAGTGGGGCCTCACTCCCCACTCCTTAAGTTTGGGCTGTGCTTAGACCTCCTTCCAGAGGGGACAGTATGGAAGTGGGAGTGGTAGAGAAACTTTTAGGCGGACAAATCTGACAAGCACTGCCTCAACCAGGTGGTCAAGGTCAACATCAACAAGTCGTGGTGATGGCATGTACCTTTGAAATGATGTGATGAAAACTAGTACTTTGCCCTGTGACCTTCCTTCCCCCCCAAACCTCATAATCCTAGTCTAATCATGAGAAAATATCCAAAGTGCCAGACCAGTACTCGTCAAAATCGTCAAGTTCATCAAAAACAAGGAGGAAAGTCATATCGTCACAGCCAAGAGGAGCCTTGAGGACTAAATGTAGTGTGGTATCCTGGATGGGATGCCAGAACAGAAAAAAGACATCAGATAAAACCAAGAAAATACAAACAAAGTATAGACTTAAGTTAACAATGTGTCCGTTTCGGTTCATTAACTGTAACAAAAGAATTATATTAATGTAAGGTGCTACTCATATGGAAAACTAGTATAGGGAAACTCTCTGTACCATCTTCTTGAATTTTCTTTAAATCTAAGACTGCTCTAAAAAATAAAGTCTATTAAAATAAAAACAAAATAACTTCCATTATCTCTCTCAGTCCCAATCCATCAAGTCTAAAGTTCTTGGTCTCATTTCAGAGATCTTCAATAACATGACCCACAAGAGCTATTTAGATATTTAAGAAGAAACTGCATTGCTGAGTACTTCTCACTGTGCTGACTGGTTTTGAGCTCTGGCAGGCCAACCCCAAAGAAAGACACTAAAATCCTCTGCTGTCCATTCATATAAATATACAAAGCTCCCGGGGCTTCCCTGGTGGCGCAGTGGTTGGGAGTCCGTCTGGCGATGCAGGGGAGGCGGGTTCGTGCCCCGGTCCGGGAGGATCCCGCGTGCCGTGGAGCGGCTGGGCCCGTGAGCAAAAAAAAAAAAAAAAAAAAAAAAAAATATACAAAGCTCCCTTTAGTGAGGCCTCCTGACCACTTTCTGGTCAGTCATCTGAAGCGTCTCTGAAGCTCTCACTGTAGCTTTATAGTAATAAAGTATTTCATTCTCCTCCAAGTTCTAAAGCACTAAATACCCGCACTGTCACCCAGCACTTAATTTTCTCTTATTTTGTGTTTAGTTTGCTTCTGTTTCACAGTGCATCAATCCTGACCCTACAAAATTGCAAGCTCAGTGGTCAATTCCTCCAGGTTTCTGGGATACTTCTAATTTCCAATAATCTGAGCTGTTCTCTCTGTACTTCTCAGTTCAATTATTGGATCAGGGGAAACACAGTTACCATCCAATACCGCTATTGGAGCATCTCCCATATGAAGCTACAGATTCTTGAACTTATGACATCTCAATACGTAACTCTGTAACACCATTCCATTATTGTAACAAGTACAACTGATTGAACACTTACTATGTTCTAGGCCCTGTGTTAACTGATTTACACTCGCAATCACAGATAATCATCACAACTGCCTTTCGGGGGTGCTGTTTTATTATTCCTGTTGTGCAGAGGAAGACACCAAGGCTAGGAGTCAAATACCTTGTTCAAGACTTATTTATGAAACAGAAACAGACCCACAGACTTAGAGAATGAACTTATGGCTATCAGGTGGGAAGGGTTGGGGGAAGGGATAGTTAGAGAGTTTGGGATTGACATGTACACACTGCTGTATTTAAAATGGACAACCAGGGCTTCCCTGGTGGCGCAGTGGTTGAGAGTCCGCCTGCCGATGCAGGGGACGCAGGTTTGTGCCCTGGTCTGGGAGGATCCCACGTGCTGCGGAGCGGCTGGGCCCGTGAGCCATGGCCGCTGAGCCTGCGCGTCCGGAGCCTGTGCTCCGCAGCGGGGGGAGGCCACAACAGTGAGAGGCCCGTGTACCGCAAAAAAAAAAAAAAAAAAAGGATAACCAACAAAGACCTACTATGTAACACAGGGAACTCTGCTCAATATTATGTAACAAATGGGAAAAGAATTTGAAAAAGAACAGGTAACATGTATATATATCACTGAATCACTTTGCTGTACACCCGAAACTATCACAACATCGTTAATCAACTCTACTCCAATATAAAATAAAAAGTTAAAAAAAAAAAAAAGATTACACAACTAGGAAGTCGTCTGACTACAAAGCCCACACTCAGAAGCACTGGGTAGGGGATTTCCACAGGAAAGTATTATGCAGCATAGAACGAAACCAAGCTACTGCAATGTACTAAATTCTGATTACACAGCTCAGAAGCAGTGAACACCCAGCTGCATCATAATCCCAAAGGTAACACCTGCTAGTAAATAAGCAGATGGGAAATAACACTTCAAATATAAAAGAAGTTATTCCAGGCTGCGGCAATTATGGGGAAAGAACACTTACAGGGGAAGGGAAATAGAGCAAGGGGATGCATCCAGCCTCTACCCTGAGCAGAGGCCTGGGCTGCAAAACTGTCTGGTTAGGACGGGTCTGGATTTGCAATCACAAAATGATTTTCTGCTGGTAAGTTTGGTTTCTGTCTAAAGACAGGAATCCTATTATCCTGAGAGTCTACATTTCAGAGTAACTGCTTCACTACTGAGAAAGCTTTCTGTGCTTCTACCCCACTAGCTCCCATTTAATTGTAAACACACATCACAGAGATGTGTTCTCCCGCCCTTCCGCGGCTTCTCTCCACCTCCTCCCTTTCTTTATGCTCAAACGGTACTAGTATCGAGCCTAGGAATCGAGCAACTCAGGAGTTTAAATAAATGCATAGAGTGCTTAATTTGCAGTTTACCTAAAAGTCCATTTCCTGCTGTGGCAAGTGGTAGTTACGGGAAGCTACCCACTGTTACCATGTCAGTAGTTGTCCAAAATGACCCTTCTCTTGAATTGGCTTCCATGACCTAATTTCCTTATACCATGTTAGTCTGGTGGTCAGGATTACTGCTTAGCACAAAGCACACGGCCGCCTTGGCACAAACACTCCCGGCGGGCAGTAGGACGGCTGTGTTCTAGCATCCTGCCACTGGTGGCTTTCCGCTTGTAACAGATCCCAATATCTGATTTGCCTTTTCTGAGGCAACGCAGTCTGTCTCTGCTATTCCTCCAAACATAAAAGACACCGTCACCAATGGGTCAGCTGGGATCCTGATTATAGCAACAGCCCAGGCTTTAATCCAGTTAATCTGATTCCCCCAAGGCAAAAAGGTACTAGGATTATAATAATTCAGCCAGGAAATTTCCTCCGTGTAAATCATATGATGCTTTTGTCCTGCTGTGTCTGCTACACCTGCCTTCTGGGTCAGAAGGTTAATCTTAGAAAGGGATTTACCATCAGTTCAGTGTCTTTTCCTCCTGCTTCTAAAAGAGTGTCTTCCTTGACACACCGTTTGGTTGAGATGACTCACTGACGCCACTCCCTTCTTTGGCCTCCCCTAGCCCTTCTCTGACAGCACTTAGTCATTTAACTTTGGAGCACAGTCACTGGTAGAAAGCCACACTGCTCCCCCCGAACAGTAACTCGAAAGGACCCTGCAGGAGACCTGACTCCTAGCCCTGCCGCTCCTGACATGAGCCCCCACTTCCCCGAGACCATACAGAAGGGCTAAGAGGGGCTTCCCTGGCAGCGCGGTGGTTAAGAATCCACCTGCAGATGCAGGGGACACGGGTTCGAGCCCTGGTCCGGGAAGATCCCACATGCCGCGGAGCAGCTAAACCCGTGAGCCACAACTACTGAGCCCGTGTGCCGCAACTACTGAAGCCCCCGTGCCTAAAGCCTGTGCTCCACAACGAGAGAAGCCACCACAATGAGAAGCCCGCGCACCGCAACTAGAGAAAAGCCCGTGCAGAGCAACGAAGACCAAACACAGCCAAAAATAAATAATAAATAAATAAATAAATTTATTTAAAAAAAGAAGGGCTAAGAATGCCTCACAGGTTGAAGTGGGGACAACACGAGGTCACCTCCTCATGGGCCAGCGCCCACAGCACCGGCCTGGCACACAGATGCCCGAGTCATCTGAACGTTGGGAAAGACTGTCACTAACCCTGATGAGCAGGAATTTCTAAAGTTTAACAACAATACCTTCTGAAATGTGATACAGCCTTTGAAAGTCACCCAGGGATCTCAAATTGTCCCTGCCCCAGCAATTCTACTTAGAATTGGATCAAGTCAAACACTTGGGCTGTGGCTGCAGCCTGGACCCTGCTGGCAGACCACCAAGAGGCCTAGGGTCCTGGGATGGGGTTTCACTTAGGCCTGGTGGCACCACCGTTGCCTTCTCTCCCGCTAATTCCAAATCCAGACACATGAGAGGGGATTAAAAAAAACAAAAAACCAAGATGTTAACTGTAGTGTCCCTGTGAGGTACACACTGAAGTCTGATAACAGCACAGGAAGCTTCCCAGCTGTCTTTGCTTTTTTTTTTTTTTTTTTTTTTCCTGCTTCTACTTACTGCCCAGGACCCACTGGGAATTACTAACTAGTGAAAAATAGCACTGAAGACAAACTAATGAAAATTGTTAATATGTGTATGTTACTTCACAATTTACAAAAGGTGTTCAAATATAATATCTCCCTTGATCCCATCAACCTCAGACTGACCTCACTGAGCATTAGCAATGTTAAGGACCTCCCCCCCAAGAGTGGTGAGCGGGTAGGGCTCTTGCCTGCTGCAGAGAGCTGGCCTTGCACAGCTCTGCCCAACTGTGCGCTCAGTGACTTCACCTTAGTAGCCTGAAGTCAGCCACGGGGCGGGTATTCACACCACGGAAATCGGCAAACTTTACAAATCAGGGCTTTGCCTTGTGCACGCTCCCAGAGACGGTTGTGACACGTTTACTAGCACACCACTGTGCCCGAGGTCACCTGCTGGTAAAAGGCAACGTGAGGCCTTTAATTCAGGTGGTAGTAAATTTCAAAAACAAGACTTTGAACCCTTTCTGAAGTGGCCCTCCCACTCGCACTCTGTGAATAAACACGCACAGTCACATTCCCCTGGGTCTCTCCAGCGTCCGCAGGCCTATGGGGAAGATGAAAGCAAAGGACTTGAGTTCACAGTATCCAACGTGCAGAATCAGACATGATCTTACAAACGCCGGAACTACACTTTAGGTATTTAGGCTCCTATCAGAATTTCAGCTCCGGCTTGTTCAAGCTTTCTGTATGACATAACTCTGCCCCGTGTTACCTTTGCAAGAAAAGGCAAGCACACATCATCTATACTTGTCACCTTGCCAGGTATTTTCCTCATCATCCGGGCGACAGAGAGCCTGACCCTGGGTGGTTCGATCATTCTCTCATTTAACTTCAGGGATTCATCTGCTGGAGTGGGGGAAAAGAGATTATTTCCTAAAGTTTAGCAAAGTTCAGACTTAGTGAAGTCTATCACTGGAAAAGAAAAAATGTTTGAAGTTCAACATGCGACCAGTGGGGGAAGAGGACAGAGACATTACATAAATGTCTCCATTAAAACTCCTAAATGCAACCTTCCAACGCTTGGGAAATAACTTCTTACCAACAAGAGTCAACAAATACTGACCACATTAAGAGCTGCTGTGTGTCCTGTGTTGTTCCAGGCCCTATGGGGAACTCTGGAGACAGACCTCCCGTGCCCTACCCAGTTCTGTGCACAGCACACAGGAGGCTCTCCCTGGGGAGCTGGTCAGTGCTGAGAGAAAACCACTTGGGAGCTGTCCTGAGAGGTTTAAGACTGTAGGAGAGGCACAGATGATATGCTAGGGCTTCTGCAGGGAGAAGCATGCAGTAGGTTGGGACAAATAGCTGGAGAAAGTTCCAGGGAGGAAGGAGTAGGGTTTGAGACCGTGGTATGGGCAGAATGTTAATGGTGACAAGGGGAGGATAGTTCAGGGGGCAGGGACAGCGTGAGCCAGGGCCTGGAGGTGGGAGAGCTACGGTTCGTCGGGTAGCCCTCTGACCCCGAGGCTTCGTGGACAAGAGCAACGGAAGGCGAAAGCGGCAGCGTTTCTCCCGTGACATTTGTGTAAGTCCCAGATCCTGCCCTCAAAGAGTTTACACTTTTCTGGGGTAGGTTAGATGGAAGGAGGTGGAGGAAAGGATAAACAGACAGATAAGGAGATAGAGAGAGACGGAGAGAGAGAGAGAGAGAGAGAGAGAAAGAGAGAGAAGGAATATGAATGGGAATAAAAGGTAGAGAGTAAATCGTGTGCTAAAGTAAAAGTGTAAAATGAGGAGAGAGAAACCAAAACAATTTTCAAGAAGGAAGCATCCTTCCAGCTGGGCCTTTAAGGCAGGGTAGGAGGGCAGGATTTGAATGAGTAGGAAGGAAGAGGAAGGCATCCTAGATGATGGAGGGTTGGGACGGGGTATATCTGGGGACCGTCAGGACACCTGGTTTGGCAGAAGCACACAGTGAGCAAAGGGCAACATGGAATAGAAGACAGTGAACAAAGTTTGACCTGCGCATCCTTGAAGGACAAGCTAAGGAACAGACTCTAAAGGTTCCTTCTCTCCCCCAGGTAGAGGTCTTGAGATGAGTGATATAATCAGAGTAGAGTTGGCCTATTTCTTAGGAGCTGAGTTAGGACTGGTTTTCAGCTCACAGTGCAGGCAAATGGGGAGCCACGCCCTATGACATGATGGCTTTCAGCGAGGGGTCCCCTCCAGCGTGAGATGGTCACAGTCCTGATTCTGGTCAGCCAGGCCTGGTGCAAATCCGGGCTCCACTCCTCTTAGCTCTGTGATCATGGAACAAGTTACTTTTCTTCCCTAAGCCTCAATTTCCTCTTCTGTAAAATGGGGATAAAACCTATTCTGACACTTACAAGGATAAATGTATGTAAGGTGCTCAGCCCTTTTCCTGACAGATAATGAGTGTTCACCAAATGGAAGCCATGATGGTTCCCATGGTGTTTCAGTGTGGGGATACGGTGAACTGTAGTTTAAGGTCCTTGATCATAAACAAATGACCATGTGCTCCGCCTGAAACACAAATACGTTGAATTTCCAGCTCTGCTGTCTTCTGTGACTTTTAGCAATGGACACCTACTCTTCTGCTGGGTAATACCCAGTGAATGTTCAGTGCACCCAATGAATCTTACAGTTTTCGGTGTCATCATTTCAGTTTAACCCGTAAGACTCTAAAGAGCAGATTTTGTTTTATCAGCATATAGTTCACACATCCTAAAATTTACCCATTTAAAGTGTACAATTCAATGTTTTTAGGTATATTCACAGAATTGTGTGACCATCACCACAAGTAGTAATTCTGGTATTTTTTACGTTTTTATCACCCCCAAAAGAGACCCCCGTACCCATTAGCAGTCACGCCCCCATCCCTCCCCTGCTCAGCCCTGGGCAACCACTAATCTATTTTCTGTCTCTATTGATTTTAAGTAGCAGGTTTGACTAGTGTCCATTAGTCTCAGCTTCTCAACATCCGCAGAGCAATCAGAAGGAACAACTGTATACACACACACGGGGATCTCCCTCTACACATCTCACATCTTACTAATGCATGGAATCCTCCCCACTAAGGTATATGTTTGGTTTTCACCAACACATCCCAACCTGACAGATGTCCTCATTATCACTTCATTTCTGCTGCCGTCGTGAAAAAGAGCCCATCAGAAGAAAAAAAAAAACTGGATGAGACAACATCAGACCCAGTTCATGTCTCATGTGGGAGGTTTCACAAACACGACTTGCCTAGAGGTATGTCAACACTGGAGATTTGCCAGAAAATTAGAAACAAGAGGATATGCCTCTGAGTAACTGGTCCCTCAACAAGTAGGATGCTAGGAGGGGTTTAGGGGACAGTTGGGAAGAATGCACAAGGTCTGTCTTCAAACAGTGTGGGCTTTTGACTCATGTTCAATCCCTTTGCTACAGAGCAACCAGAATGATCTTTTAAGGGCATTATTTGAGCAGATCATACCACCAACTAAGGCCTCTAAGTAGCTTCTGCCACATTATCCAAGGCACCCTATGGTAGCCCACAGAGCCTGCCCACCTCCCTGGTCTGCTCTCACGTCCTCCCCACGTTGCTCCCAAGCTCCAGTTCCTGATGCTTCAAGATCTCCACATGCGGGCTTCCCTGGTGGCGCAGTGGTTGAGAATCTGCCTGCTAATGCAGGGGACACGGGTTCGGGCCCTGGTCTGGGAGGATCCCACATGCCTCGGAGCAACTAGGCCCGTGAGCCACAACTACTGAGCCTGTGCTCCGCACCAAGAGAGGCCGCAATAGTGAGAGGCCCGCGCACCGCAATGAAGAGTGGCCCCCGCTTGCCACAACTAGAGAAAGCCCTCGCACAGAAACGAAGACACAACACAGCAAAAATAAATTAATTAATTAATAAACTCCTACCCCCAACATCTCCTTTAAAAAAAAAAAAAAGATCTCCACATGCTCTTCCCCTTCAGAAGGCTCGTCCCTCTGGTATTTGCAAGGCTGGCCTCCTCTTCCGGTCTCACCCAGAAGCAGCTCTCACATCAACCCTCTGAGCGCTCCCTCGGGACCACCCAAGTCAACTCAGTTTCCCTGCTTCCCTGCTGACCCCATCTCTGTTTACTTGCTTTATACTTACCACAATCTAAACATTCTATTTCCTTCTTTTCTGTCTTCTTTACTACATGGTTACTGCCACTGTATTCCCAGAGTCTAGCACAGTTCCTGGCACAAGGTCTATGCTCTGTAGATGTATGTTCAGCGTGTTCATTCACTTAACACTAGCCTGATTTGCTGTCTCTTTTCCATAGTAACAGCCTTTGGGTGAAATCGAAAGTTGGTTAAATGCCTTGAGGTCACCAATCGGATGTATCAGTTAGGTAATTTTGATGATGTCAATAAACTCATGACATAATGACTAATGACATAATGACTAAGACTTGCTTAAATTTCTGACTCAGAAAAAAACCCAAAAGCTGAAGGGATGAGCTTACTGGTGGACCAGTTTCAAATCATCTCTGGCTAAGCTCCTCTCTGAATGAGAACCGCACAAAGGAGTACCACTTCCAGTCGAAATGACCTGGGGCCAGGAGCAGAGGTGGCACCAGAGCCTTGGAAAATGGAAACGCAGTGTCCCCAGAGCAGGACATCACATGATGATGGGGAGGAAGCCAGCAGGGGCTGCTGCAGCATGGGTGCACAGTTTCTTCGGCAAGAATCCTGGGCACACCTGGCTTCCAGCCTCAAACATTTTAAAACAACCATTCTTATGAGGTCCACATGTTCCTGCACCAAATCACTATCAGTCATCTCATTTCATTCCACAGCAGAAACATGAACTAGTATCATCAGCTTGCTTGCCCAGTGGATGTGGGCTTCAAGAACCCAGCCAGTAGAGCTCCTTGGTGACGTTCTATCACAGGACAGTAGGAACGACTGGCCACAGGAAGCCACTCGCGTTGGTCCCAGAGCAGGGTGGCATGACAAAAGTTTCCAAGGTCTTACTCTGCTTGAGGTGAACTGGAAAGACACTGGCCAGCAGAAATGGGTGGCTCCTTAACTCACCCGTCTAGCTCTGTTTACCTGCCCGGGTGCTGAAACTAATCTGATCACTGAACTCCATCCCAATGAAAACGTTGTCCCACCAATTTTACTCAGTCCAGAGGTACAGTGATAACAATAGCTCCAAAAGCAAACAATGACTGAGCTCTTGCTATAGGTTATTTTAAATGCCTTATATCATTGATTCAACCCTCACAGCAACCCTATGAAGTTGGTACAACTGATATCCTTATTTTCTGATGAGGAAACCGAGGCACGGGCAGGGTTAAGTGACTTGCCTGAGGTCACACGATTAGTAACAGTGGAGCTGGGATTTTAACCCAGGCAGTCTGGCTGCAGAGCTCCCGTTCATAACTGCTTCTCGTTTCCAGGCAAACCTATAACATCCCGAAGGCTTTGGGGATAATCATACAAAGTTACCAAGGTAAGTGGAACAACTGTACCACGAGGGACAAATGAGAAAGAGATGAACACATACAGGGAAGGGTTTCACAAGTTCAGGCTCTGGACCTGTCCCTCCTGAAAATCCCAGCCGAAGGCAGTTTGACTGCCTCTCCATCCAGCTACAAATTTAATTATTCTCACCGCCTATATTTTCGTTTTATTTTCTCTGCGAGGGATCTTGGGTCATTCCCTTTGGCTCTGGGTTGTGCACCTACCCTGCTATTTAAATAAACTTTAGAGATCAATGGACGTTTGAGCAACGTTTCTGAGCTTTTTATAAAAGTTATGTCATTGAAATGAATCCTGACAATAAAGATATGAAGAGGGTAGTATGGGTTTTCTCCCATATGTTTTAATTTTTATCAAAGTTTAAGAAACTAAAAAGGCTTATATGCATAAAAACCACATATACTGGGCTTCCCTGGTGGCGCAGTGGTTGAGAGTCCGCCTGCCGATGCAGGGGACACGGGTTCGTGCCCCGGTCTGGGAGGATCCCACATGCCACGGAGCGGCTGGGCCCGTGACCCATGGCCGCTGAGCCTGCGCGTCCGGAGCCTGTGCTGCGCAGTGGGAGAGGCCACAACAGTGAGAGGCCCACGTACCGCAAAAAAAAAAAACCCAAAACACACATACTTACAAGGCACGATGGCAACTGCCTGCCTCTCCACCCTCACTGCTCTATGCTCACCATAAGCAGATGTGTTCAACTTTTGGTGTTTTTCCTGGTCTTCATCGCTCTGTTTCTTAGTCTTAAGAAATTCTTACTGCTACTCTTATTGCTACATTCTCATACCAACTCAGTCACTACTTATTAACTTGTTCTCACTAATGTGGCTAAACCACATTTTCAATTAACTGTGGTCAGCGCTTACACTTTGAGAATGTAATTATCATTCGACTAGAAGCTGCAGTGCAATTTGTGAATACAGCCCCTTTCTTGTACAACTTTTTTTTTTTCTCCTAGATGTCACCATTTCCTTTTCTCCCACTAGCCTGGTTTCTGATGAACAATCCATCATGTTTATTATTTTTTTTTAACGGTTTTTGTTGTAGATCTAACCAATAATTCTTTCCAGCGCTCAAACTTATCAGATAACTTATCAAACCTCCACACCCGGAGAGAAAAGTGGGTGTTCTCAGTGCTATTTTCACGGAAGAAAAAAATCAAATCTCACACAGGTGAAGAGCTTGGCTCTACGTCCTCTAGAGACCTGATTCATCTGATACCAACCCCAGCATTCACTCCCTGGCAGCACTGCCTCT
>NW_006797481.1:6664156-6674764 GCF_000442215.2 Lipotes vexillifer | reverse complement strand
AAAGATGCACAGGCTGTGGCTGCACAACTCCAGAGGGGGCCGCTCCCCCGCACGAGGATGAGAACGGGGCCCTGGAGGGAGGTGACACACAGATCCTGTAAAGAAAGGGAGCCATCCCACCTCATCTTCAAATACTGTTCCTCATGGTCTTGCACTGCACTGGTTCCCCACCCCTGGTAGTATCGTATGGGACGCTCTCTGTCCTTGTAGGTTGCCGCTCCCTGCCTGGCCTTGTTTGTTTGATTCATGTTTAGCACCTGGCTTCTCTGCCTACCTATTAAGCAAAGCCACCATATCAGTGCCACCTCACCGTGGTCCCTGGGCTCTCATGTTAAGCACGGCCTTTCCCTAGGGGTCTCTCCATCACTGCCGCACCTTCCAATGGCAAGAACCAGCTCTGGTGCTCTTGTTTCATAGTCCAAGCTCTTTTTGAGTCCTGTTGCATCTTGCAGGAGTGCCTCCAACTCAAGATAGGAGTGATGGCAGACACACCCAGAACCCAAAGAAAGGTTATGCTTTTCTTGCTGCACGGGAGGCTTGCTATGACAACTCACCTCTCAGACATTCCAAGGGAGGGGTGAACTCTCTCCAAAGCCCCTACGTTATAATATTTCTTGAAATACTCTGATATATCAAAACTGAATGCTGTATAGCACATGGTGCCCAACCAACGGAGGTGAAGAGCTGTTGCCCTGTTGATGGGTGACGTGGTACCTGACAGACTCCCCAAGCCCTGAACTTGTGATGCAAAAACAAGGGGACCAGGCGAGCAGAGAGGTGACATGGAATCATACGGGGAAATTCTTCTAAATGAAAAAGTCGTTCCAGAAATATCAGGCTTAGATGCTAATGAGGCCTGAATGGGGGTTTCCTTTGGACTTTCTGCTGAAATTCAACCACGTAGCATTTTACTCTGAATTTAACAGCTGGGTCAATCCTTAATTGACCCAAAAGATGACAAGCACCCCAAAAGAGGACACCAAATTCTGGCCAACTTCTGTTTAGGATAAAATGATCACTAAAAGATTCCAAAATTATTCTGTCAAAACTTTTCCAGTTGCAAGTGAAGAAATCCAACTTAACCAAAATCACCAAAATGTACATATTAAGCACTATTCTAAGTGTCCAGGATAGAAACATGGTTGCCCAGGAAAGTACCTTTGCTCTGTTTCCATCCAATCAAACTTTAGTTAGTGTAGATGTTCTAAACCAATGGTTTTCAAACTTCAGGCCTTGACCCAGTGAAACAGGATATTGGCTCAATGGATCATGACCAGCTTAGTTAAAAAAAATAGGAGAGGCTAGAAAAGAGCAGAGAGTAAAGGTTAAGGATTGCTTCATGTGACTTTTTCTGTAGCTATTTATATGCATAAGTGCACACGTCTTGAGTCTTGATGTGTCAAAATGGATTTCTTACTGTGGGTAGGTTTGGTGAGCGCTGTGTTAAGCCCCAGACCACAATCGGAAGGCCCTTCGGCTGAGTCCTGCCCACAGACATGTTTTGTTTGGCCTACACAAAGATTTTTTTGAAGAGAAAGTTGAATCATTTGCCAACATTTAAGCATCTGGAGATTTTACATAAAAACCTCTATTTCTAGTCACTCTTGGAAATTGGAAGGCCTGGCCACATGGCCTACATGCCTCCATTCCTAGTTTCGTGGGAACCAAGATAGAGCAACAGAGTGGCTTTTCGCTGTAGAGGGGTCCCTGCTGTCCAGTTTGTCCTAATCTCCATTCATTTAGGTCACCTGCCTGATTCTTGGAGGCATCTGTATGTACGGCCTTTGGTTCTAACCATCCTCAACTCAACCTGACCTGCAAAGCCCTCCATTTACCCTTCCTCAGGTTCACTGCAGTCACGTGACCAATAGTAGTTCCTGCCAAACTCAGCTGGCTGCGTTTCCTTCATTGCTTCTGTTTTGCCAGTTGGAAACCCTTCTCCCATTTCCCCTTTATCCACTCGTTGCACTCCTGTTCAACCTTCAAAAGCTCGCTTGCCATGACCTCCCAGGAGAATTAATCACTCCCTGCACTGCAGCCCCATATTACTTTGAGTTCTCTGCTGCATACATTTCACATTATATCATAATCATTTCTGTGTTTATGTTCCTTGCTAGAATGTGAGTGTTTTCAGGTCAAGAACTACATTTTATTTGTTTCTATACCTAGACTGCTCATCTCTTATTAGGTTCTGAATAAACATTTAAACAAGGATAACCACCTCCCGCACCCATACGCATCCACTTACTATGGAGAAGACACTGTATACTGCGAATGAATTGAATTAAACACCATCCCTAACAGGAAGAAATTAACAGAACCCTTCAAGGTCAATCTTAAATGCTTCCTTTTCTGTAAAGCCTTTTGTGATTCATTTGAAACACTAACTCTTCCTTCCTTTGAACCCCAAGAGAATACCATTTATACCCCTTCTGATCACCTTGTGTTGCCTCTCTTTTCAATCAGCACCCCTCCCCACATGGCTAATTCATTAACCTACTGAAGGTAGGCCCTTTTCAGTGTATTGGGTTACCCCCGATATGCCTTGTGGAGAGTAGACCTCAATAAATTTGTGATGCGCTCAAGAAGCCCGTTGCTATGTTTCATTGCTTCAGGCTGGGCTCTTCACACATGGCAGGACTGGCAGTGTCTTCCAGTTGAGCAGGTACAGCACCACTGAACCCAGTCCAGCAGATACCATTTCCACTGAGATGGGTGGTCCTCGATGGCTGTCCAGACAGGGCTCCCACAGCAATCCAGCAGACACTCATCTGGCTCCACGTGTCACTTAGGGGACCCTCCACAGACCTGGGAACCCGCACCTCCTGCCATTTTTCTGAGGGGTACTCAGCCCTCTCTCTCATTTCCCATCAGATACTCCACAGTGAAATAACCGTGCTACCTTTTTCTACCATTCTCTATTTGTCTTAATTTTTCTTAAGTTTCTCCCTGCACAATGTTTCAAATAGCACTGTGAATACAGACTGTTGAACCATCAATGTTGTTGAATGACAAGACAGAATCCAGACATCTAGAATACAGACCGATAGAGTGGAGGTGGGTGAAATGCTCCAGGTTTTAATACTATGTTTTAGCTCCTCAAAGACTATCCTGGCTCCTTTGAAACTATCTTTTACAAAGGATTCCAAAAAGGTGTATGAACCCCAGTAAAAATGTTCACCTAACCCTTCTAGATTAGGAATGATGGTTACAGAATGGCACTCCTGTGCCATGACTCCCTGCCTTCCCCAAGTCAAGCTGAACCCCAACTCACTCCCAGGGAAAGGCACCTTGTAACTTCCTCCCATGCCCACTCTCTGCCCATCCAGTGTCATATACTGACAGCAGTCTCCTGGCCACTCAGATCTCCCAGAAGGTCTTTTTTTTTTTTAATGAACTATAGCTTTATTCTACGATGCAGGAGAGTCAGAGTGAGAACAATGCTCTTGGCCTTCTCTTTGCTGTCTGCGTTGTAAGCAAGATAAATTAGCAAAAGAGAATGGAGAGGCTACTTATATAAAAGTTCTCACTTCTCTGCCTGGAAGGCTGATGGTTTTACCCACAGAAACCACGGATTACCTAGACAGTGTCAGAGTATGATCCCCGGAGCACAAGCGTCAACATCACCTGGGAATTGCTAGAAATGCAAAACCTCAGGCCCTTCCTCAGACTTACTGAATCAGAACTCTGGGAGCAGGGCCTGGAAATCCCTGTTCTTACAAGCCTTCCAGGTGGTTCTGATGCCTGCTAACAGTTGAGAACCACTGCCCTAGACAGTAATTTCCCTGGAAGGCTTAAGAAAACCAGCATCTTCACAGTTAAGTCCAAGTATTCAAATAAGTCAGCCTATTGGATTGCAATGGGACACAGAAACTCAACCCTGGGGCCCCTCAGGGCACACTGGACCATAATAGCATTAATCATGTCAGTGTGAACACAAATACAACGTTTCAGAGAAAAGAGGTCATGCATAGAAATATTCACCCTCCCCACTGTTAACGAAATTTGCCCTTGAACACACAGCTCCTGCCAGTTTGGGATAAACATACCTCTCGGTATGAGTCACCATCACACCAACACACAATGAAATAGGAAGCTGGGCTGGTTTCTACGGTGGTGTGCCCAGATCAGGCTCAGCCACAATGGGAAGAAATCCTGCACCACTCACCCATCACTGAACCTTCTGAAAGGTCCTCTGACTCTCTAATGCTGGCCCAGGAAAACACTCAGCATTTCGGCTTTGGCATACGAGATGCAAACACTATGAGGGCTCTCCTGCTTGCCTCCCAGGAGCTGTGAATATGATGATGACACAGAGGAGCCCCCTCCTCACAGAGAATCGGTGCACAAGATTTTGCTCTAGGTAGGGTGAGCTTCACTGAGGGTGAGTCCTTTTCTGCAGGACTTTGGAAAGTCAAGTTCCTGTTCTTTAAAAAAGGGTTTCTCCTAAATGCCCATTGACCACCCATCTCAGTGGCCCAACCAGCTGAGATGTTCTCAAGAGAGGGTAAATTTAAGTCAATGTGTTCCTTCTCTCAGATTTCTTTCCACATTCAGCCTTAAGTCTAATTGTGGAAACAAAGTCTTTTTTTTTCTCTCTGGATAAACATTTTTAGACATCAGTGAGTAGGTGGCAGAGGGCAGGGATTTGTTGTGATTTTTTTTGTTTTTTAATGTGAAGTTCTTTCCCTTAGCGTTAGAAATCCCATCACCCAGACAGCCCTTCAGTTGTGAAGAAAACCGGAGCAGAGCTGTGCTTCCTAGTGAGAGTAGTCCTATTTCATTTATAAAACAGTAAGAGAAATTCACGCTTGGTTTTTTTTTTCCTCTCGAGTGGAATATGATGACAAAACTGGATCTCCTCTCCCTCCAAAGATTCGAAGTTCACACCTGAGTTGTGTGCATAAGTCACAGACCAAGACAATGTATTCTGAAGCTTATAGCATCGTGGTGTCTCCTTAAAGCAATAGCTTCCCTTTAGACCTTACTTAGGAAATATCCCTGTCATTGGTGTCCCTTGAAAAACTTGGGGCTTTTCAAGTTAAGGAAGAATGAAGAACCTAGACAATTCCAGGCGCAGGTAGGGGTGGGGTATGAAGCATCAACCTGGGAAGCAGGGTTGGAAAACTGAATCTAGGAGAAGCTATTTTACACCAACAGGGGGCCTGGAAGGCAACTTGGATGCATAATGAATTATTAGACTGCAGAGAACGATCTGTTCTCAGACTTCCCCAAGGATGGAACAGAAATGGGTTTTGATTACATTAGGCAGTGTGCACGCGCCTGAGTGGGTAGTGTCTGTGTGGGTGTGGGTTTTGGAAGGAGTGGGTTTTGGAAGGAGTGGGATGGGGGGAAGAACAGATACCATCAGAGGCAACAACACGTGGCAATTCTAAAGGTTGTCTGATAAGACAATATATGAAGTCAACAACTCCTTAGGGAGAGACAGACACTCTTCCTTAGGTCATACAGGTGATGATTAAATTGTTGTGTAATTTCTCTGGTGTTTACTTAAGCGTTCAGAGTAACTCTAGAAGAACATACAGAAGGGGTGGGCCTTTGTAAAGCACCGTTAGGAAGCAGAACTTGAGTTAGGTCTTGGGCAGATACAGAAAAGGAGACTATATATTTCTTACCAGGACAGGAGGGGCAGAATGACCCAGGACGGAGAAGGAAGATACCGCCATGATTATTCAAATAGGAAAAGTGTGGGCGGAGGTACCATAAGTACAATTAGCATAGATTCTGGAGGCAGACAGGCCTGGGGAGAAAATCAGCGCTTCTACTTTCTTGCTAAGTGATCTCTGGCAAGTTTCTAAACTCCTGTGAGCCCCCTCTTCCTCATCTATTCAAGGGGAGGAGTACCACTGACCTTGATGGTTTCAAAGATTAGAGACAATGTACGTAAAGCTTTCAACACAAAGCCTGCCAGTTAGTATATTTTCAATAACTGGCAGGTTTCATAGTAACATTAAAAACAAAAACAGAACCTAGTGGCAGGGCAGGAATAAAGATGCAGACGTTGAGAACCGACTTGAGGACACAGGGAGGGTAGGGGAGGCTGGGACGAAGTGAGAGAGAGGCATGGACATATATACACTACCAAACGTAAAATAGCTAGCTAGTGGGAAGCAGCCGCATAGCACAGGGAGATCAGCTCAGTGCTTTGTGACCGCCTGGAGGGGTGGGATAGGGAGGGTGGGAGGAAGACACAAGAGGGAAGGGATATGGGGATATATGTATATGTATAGCTGATTCACTTTGTTATAAAGCAGAAACTAACACACCATTGTAAAGCACTTATACTCCAATAAAGACGTAAAGAAAGAAAGAAAGAAAGAAAAGCACACACACAAAAAACAAGATTGTCTTAGATAGCGGTGGGGAGGAGGTAATTTCAGGACTTGGGGAGAATCCTCAGTGATTAGCAGGAAGCCCTGAACTTTACCTTGTCACTCATTTAGGTTTCTGAGCTGGAAATATGATGACATCAGCATCCTAAGAGGATTACTTTGGTGCCAGTCTGTAGGACACATCTGAGACTCAGTACACCGCTGTTCTCAGAAGTTGCTAAGAATCAAGATTGCTCCGTGTGTGTGTGTGTGTGTGTGTCTCACATACCTGAATGTCAGGTGGAGGGTGAACGTCTCTCCACTGAGGGTGAACTAGAATGAGTTTCACTGGGTGCTGCTCTACCTTAAAAGCAAGTTGGGGGACTTCCCTGGTGGCGCAGTGGTTAAGAATCTGCCTGCCAACACAGGGGACACGGGTTCGATCCCTGGTCCGGGAAGATCCCACATGCCATGGAGCAACTAAGCCCGTGTGCCACAACTACTGAGCCCACGTGCCACAACTACTGAAGCCTGTGCACCTAGAGCCCGTGCTCCACAACAAGAGAAGACACCACAATGAGAAGCCCGCGCGCCGCAACGAAGAAAAAGTAGCCCCCGCTCGCCGCAACTAGAGAAAGCCCACGTGCAGCAATGAAGACCCAACGCAGCCAAAATAAATAAATAAATAAATAAATAAATAAATAAATTTATTTAATAAATAAATAAAAGCAAGCTGGGTCATCTAACAGTGACAGAAAACTTCTGAGGAACAAACAAAAAATGATGTGCTCAAATGTAGAACTCTGTTTTCCTTGATGTGACTCCCTCGCTGCTAAATTTTTATCCTCTTACATGATTTCCAAACCATAAGCCCCCCCTTATTATTTAAATAAATGAGTGTTTACACAACGTAATCTCTAGTATTTGCTTATTCTTGTTTTCTCTAACAAAAAGGAATAATAAATCCCTTTTGTGTTCATTTTTAAAACTTGTACTAGAACACACATAAGCTAGACAATTACAGTTTTTAAATGAGTAGAGTGGGCTCTGGAATTGAGGTTGATGAAAGTGTATTCAGAAAGACAGATACGGACTGATAAACCCACAAAATCTCTCCTGCTTCTTTGTTATAGGACACAGCAAGGGGAAGAAGCCGTTGAACGCGTCAGAGAAATAACCATTTCATCAAGATTCCCAGATCAATGTCTCTGCAACTGGAAATGGGTGGGCACCTGGTTAGGAGAGGAGGATGAGGGTCAAAGCATGTTTGCAAATGTCATTCCACACCTGTAGAGGTGTGATCTGCCAGCATGCTTTCTTTCCAGTCAGTGTCAATCCCAAGCCGAGAGATACATGGAGACTTTACCCAGGAGAGGAAATGGTGGTGCAAATCAGTGTGAGCTAAACCATCTCTAAGTGGTGAGCAACAGGGAATCTATGTCACTCCTTCAGGGGGCTTCCCATGCTCCTCAGGATGGATGCTGCTGTGATCCAAGCTCGCTCAAGGCTGATTCGTGTTGGCTCTATAGGAGAAAGGAAGAAGCTAGGCCTCTCTGGCAGCAAAGAGAAAATGGAGAGGACTAGAAGGTCTCAGAATAAGAAGACACAGGTTCTGGATCCAGCTCTGACAACAGGCCAACCTGCTTCAACTGTGAGAATCTATGATGGGCAGGCACCAAGCTATGAACTGGAAGATTAAAGACAGAGACACAGGGCTGCTTCTGAGAGGCTCGTTGTCTAGTGACGGAGCCAGTGGGTGTCCACACACTGTAGTAAATGCAGACAGTGAGCCATGTTCTGCTTTGATGGAACACAGGGGATGAGCGCTTGGTCCAATTACCCGCTGTGTGATTTTGAGCAATTTACCTACCCTTTCTGAAGCCCAGTTTTCTCACTCTAGGATGAATGTCTGGACTGCATGCTTTCCTGTGCCCTTCTCGCTTTAAAAGCTATCATGAAATTCCTTTCTTCCCACGGAAGCGCTTGTGTACCCACCAAAAACCCTGCCTTCCCCGGCTGTTGGCTGAGGTCAATGCAATCAGGAAGCTGGGAGACAGAAGTGGAGACGGACACAAACCTCAAAATAAAAAAGGGACAGCCTTTAATCAGTGGCTAAGGGCTAAGATAATACTAGTATGTGACCTCTCGGTGCCCTGTCCAAAGTGTTCCAGTCAGAAAGTGGCTACTGACTTGTAAAGCAAATGTGAACCCAGGCAATCCGAGCTTTGGGAAGTCTGCAATGACTTAAAAAGAGCTGCTATTCGGGGACCACTGATCTAGAATACATTCACCACATACAGCAAGTCTGGAGCTTCCATGGACCCCTGTGGGATGGAATCGGGAAGTGGCTTTTACAATCCCCTTTCCCATCACTCATAAATTACTCCTGTTGGGGAAACAAACTCAAATCCATTAGCAATAGAGATCAGAGCCAGCTTGTTTCTCTCCTCCGTGGGAGAGGTAAAAATGAAGAGACCTGACCTTGATTAAATGTCAACATATTTATCTGTGACTCTGAGGGTTCCTGGCATCACCCCAAAAAGAGAGGAAACATTATGAGAGGTACCTATATTCGCACCAAATCATTTCACTCAATTACCCCTTAGTCCATGAAAAACCAAAGCTAAACAACGTGATTTATGAAAGATACACAGGAGCAGAATGGATAGAGCAGAAGCTGTTTCCCTTTGTCCTAAGGTGTGGTCTTAACACACTTAGCTGTCATGATCCTATTTCTCCATCCATCCATTAGCATAATAAACCTAAACTGAGTTTCCAGCAATAGGGCTCAATTTGAGTTCAGCACGTTCACCTAATATTTATTCCCTGTAGGGGCTTTATGAGAAAGTAGATAAAGATAAATCACTGAAATGTTCAAGACAGCCCCCAAAGAGCAGACATCTGTGTTTATGGAGAAAAGTACGTCCACATTCAGAAAACGTGGTAGTATAAATCCAAGCTTACCAAAAAAGCAAAATTAAACGGTGGTTACTCACACTATCAAATCATGTTGTAAAGGTCCCGAAGACATATTAAGGGAAAACATCAAGTCACAGAAAATGATCAAAGAATGATCCTTTAAAAATACTATCTATCTATCTCTCATCTATCTATCTTATTCCTGTCTAGAAGGTCTAAAAGGATGCACAGTAACTATTAACAATTTTGCCTCAAGAGAGAAAGGAGAGTTGAGGTGTACAGGGTAGGGGCAAGGAGATTTCATCTTTCACTCTCTAGTCTCCTGTGACATTTCACTTTTCTCAACGTAAGACATATTTATATATTACGTGGATAATTAAAATCAAACACTGTTGTGCTCTTTTATATTTCCCAGATAAACAAATAATTTAAACTACAATTCAATTCTGAAAGATTTAACTTCCATTTCAGGACCACACCCAGTGCATAAATACTGCACACCTGTGCAGAGCATGATTGCCCTCTCCCTTTTTACTTTCTTCTTAAGACATAATCTGCCACCTTTGACATGTTAAGCATCCTTTAAGGTGTTTGGAGGAGTGATTACGGATGCCGCTGAAATGACAGATTATTAGAGTGGCACACCTGGAACCTTTAAGACATCCCGCTTCATACTTCCAGCCAGTCCAGCTCGGCTTGGGCAGATGCCCAAACAGCACAGACGTGGTAGAAGGGACCTTTCATTACACATCTTCATTAATTTATTGATTTGGGTGGGGGTAAGTGAGGAAGAATGGAGGCTAGGATGAGGGCAGGAAGGCAAGGCTCAAACACAACCAAAAATTCAAAATGCAATGTCAGGCAAAAGAGACGCACGCCCGGGAGCTCGGCTGTGCAAACACTCCAGAAATAGGATGTGCTTCTGACGACGCCGTGGCTAAATGAAAGGTTCTTGATGAAGTAAGTCTCCCTTCTGTGGAAACCCAGACATCACAATACAGATCCTTACACCAGGAACATGTCTGCCCGGCTTTCCATTGATCATCCCCCATTAGGTGGCCGAGCCCTGAAGCACCAGTCCAACTTCTGCAACCATGCACAGTGATCGATATTTATAATTACCTTTCTCCTTCACCATGGCAACCAGGGCCTTTGGCGAGCACCGCCGAAGGAAACAGGAACAAAGTCTAGGAGTGGGAGCGCCCCTAGGCAGGCAGATCAGCTGCGGCAGAGGCAGCGAGGAAGAGCCGGGGCATCCACTTGCCAAGTCCGGGGCTTCTTTCTAAAATCCCGCCCCCCGTCTGGAAGGCCGAGCTCTGGTGCCCGCCCCAGCGATCGCTGCCGAGTGGTGGCCGCG
>NW_006797481.1:6598899-6664146 GCF_000442215.2 Lipotes vexillifer | reverse complement strand
GTGGGGGCGGCCGGGGGGACGCTGCCCTTCGGCCTCAGCCACTCACTACAGCTGCTGCTGTAACAAATGCAAAATTCCAGTGTCCTAATCTCTGGTCACTGACACCACGTAGCATTCCTCGTGCCGGGAAAACGGGCATCAGAATGCTCTGGAGCCCTGGCCCCCTCCAGGGGTCTGATAAACGATTGCCAGAAGAGGGGGGCCGAGAGGCAAGCCAGGGACTGTTCCAATAAGGAAAACTAGTCAGTTGTTAGCTTATTAGTCTCCTATTACTGCTGCTGTCAATTCAGCTTCTTTCAGACCAACTGAATAGATAAAATTAGCCTTGGCAGCTCATGCAGCTCAATATCAAAAAAACAAACAACCCAATCCAAAAATGGGCAGAAGACCTAAACAGACATTTCTCCAAAGAAGATATACAGATAGCCAACAAACACATGAAAGGATGCTCAACATCACTAATCATTAGAGAAATGCAAATCAAAACTACAATGAGGTATCACCTCACACCAGTCAGAATGGCCATCATCAAAAAATCTACAAACAATAAATGCTGGAGAGGGTGTGGAGAAAAGGGAACCCTCTTGCACTGTTGGTGGGAATGTAAATTGATACAGCCACTATGGAGAACAGTATGGAGGGTCCTTAAAAAACTAAAAATAGAACTGCCATATGACCCAGCAATCCCACTACTGGGCATATACCCTGAGAAAACCATAATTCAAATAGTCATGTACCACAATGTTCATTGCAGCTCTATTTACAATAGCCAGGACATGGAAGCAACGTAAGCGTCCATCGACAGATGAATGGATAAAGAAGATATGGCACTTATATACAATGGAATATTACACAGTCATAAAAAGAAACGAAATTGAGTCATTTGTAGTGAGGTGGATGGACCTAGAGTCTGTCATACAGAGTGAAGTAAGTCAGAAAGAGAAAAACAAATACCGTATGCTAACACATATATGTGGAATCTAAAAAAAAAAAAGGTTCTGAAGAACCTAGGGGCAGGAATAAAGATGCAGATGTAGAGAAGGGACTTGAGGACACGGGGAGGGGGAAGGGTAAGCTGGGACGAAGTGAGAGAGTGGCATGGACATATATACACTACCAAATGTAAAATAGCTAGCTAGTGGGAAGCAGCTGCATAGCACAGGGAGATCAGCTCAGTGCTTTGTGTCCACCTAGAGGGGTGGGATAGGGAGGGTGGGAGGGAGACGCAAGAGGGAGGGGATATGGGGATATATGTATTCGTATAGCTGATTCACTTTGTTATAAAGCAGAAACGAACACACCATTGTAAAGCAATTATACTCCAGTAAAGATGTTAAAAGAAAAAAGTGAAAGAGTAACCTTTCTATTTTTATTGTAGAAACTGCAATTTAAATCTATGCAAGTAAATATGTGTTAAATTCCTACCCCCCCCAAAATAAATAAAATTAGACTTGGTAGAAAAATAATGCTAGTGGTGCCTTCAAGTTCATTTTCTTCAACTTTTAAGGTCCTGGAGGCTGAATTATAATGAAAAATGAATAATGACATTTGATTTGTGATTTGCTCTGCTGCTCCCCGACCCCTTTCCTGAAATGGGAGGAGCGGGGGACCCATCGGACAATGAGAGGGAGCCTGGGAAGAAGCTCTTTCAGGATTCAATTCCTCATCCAGGATCAAATTCAGGATCAAAGTAAAAATCTGAGTTATCCAGGTAGGATTCTGACTTCCGCCTTCTCCCTGCTTCTTTAGAGTTTTCTAGACAAGCCCCTCTTGGGTTGTGTATACGTGAGGGAGGAACCCTCCCAGCCACAAAGTGAAGGGCAGTCACCCCTGCACCGCTCACCAGCCTAAGCCTGATCCGGCAGTGGCAGTGAAACCTGACAAGTGACAAGGCTTTTGATTTCTGACCTGCAGGAGCATACGCTGGTCTCATGGGAGCAGGTGACTTCCGGGGGGTGGGGGTGGGTGGAGGCTGGGGTCACTAAGCCGACGCCCACCCCATTCCAGCACCTGTCTCCGAAATCCAGATTGTTTGCTTGGCCTCCCCACCATGTGGGAGAGATGTGATGAGCAAGAGACACAAAGGCAGATGCTGTGGCTCGGAGAGAGCGGCAGATGGACGAGCCGCCCTGCAGAACCAGAACGCACAGCCAGGATTCGACTGTTTTACTGCAAATATTGTACCGTGTTGGGTCTAAGAGAGCTGGGGTAACAGGAAGGAATGAAGTCAATCAACATGCCTCATCTTTGCCTCCGAGGTTGTTTGTAGCTGAAATGACGTTGGGTGGGGCTGGTTTTCCCCCGGGTAACAGTGGCAGAGCTCAAGCAGCTGTGACATTCCTACATCTGTGATTCAGGGCTTTACTATTAATAGCCTGGGCATCTCTGCCTGTAAGAAAGGGCTAATAAGGCCCCTCCAACCCATGGGTCGTCATTTCTATGACACAAACTTCTCCCACGGTCCTCCCTGACCCCACTGCAGCCCCATAGGGTCATGTTTTTCCTAAGTCAGCAGCCTGCTGGAGTGTGAGCTCTATAGAGCCTTTAAGCGGCTTCTCTAACCTCCATTCATAAGTAAGAGCCAAGCATGAGAGCAGCACGACCTCAGGTCGAGAGGGATGGGCAGGGCGCAAGAGCAGGAGGGGACAAGCCCTTTCCATCCCCGAAAGCTCACGGCTAGCACCGCACGGCCTCCTTCTTCCAGCCCTAACACCCTCAGAGCCTGCAAGGAGATGCGGACAAGCAAAATTAAACTCGGAGAACTGGAATTAGTTTGGTGCTGTGAGCCTAGCAGGTGAATTTATTTTATTATATTTTTGCTGCATCAATAGATTAGCCCCTCACTGAGGCACCCCCTCTCTCACCCTCTCTCTCTCCCTTCCCGCCCCACACCCCACGGAATGTGACACTGAAACACCATTGTGTTTCTAGTCCAAACCAAATCATACATAAATATTCTGGACACTGTAAATGCAATTAGTTCAATTTCTCTTTTATTCAGGGTGACCATTTTTAATCCTGAGATTTTAGTTTATTAACCAAACTGATTTATTACAGCTCTGAACCTACCTGTATACCTTTGTGGATAAACTGCACAGAAACCCTGGTTGAGGAAGGCTCACTGGCCGCTTCGGAGACTACGCCAGCAGAGTAACAGCTGGTGCCTATTCATTTCCAGAGAAGCCTTTTCCAAAGGAAAATACTACATAGTGGTTCAGAGAGATTGCCCCCCTCCTGTGTTTTCCATGGAAAGAATTTTCCTGTACCACAGTCAAAGTGAATGAGTCACCAGCATTTAGTTACTAAACAACAGTCATATAGCTAAAGTCCCCCCAACAGTCAGACACTGCTACTTTAGGATAAAAGCATCCACTCTACACTTCTAAGATAACCAAAGAGGGTATTACTAAAGTTATTTTTGGAATGTGGCAGAGTAAAACCAAATTGTTTTTGTCTCCAGCCTCAGGGCCAAATAATTAAGAGCTTTGAGAATAGAAGCAAAGCACAGATATTTTCTACTTTACAGTTAGTTAAAGCTACAAGAAGTGCAGCAAAATAAATGAAGGAAAAAATAAAAAATGTACAGTTCATAAGACAGCAGGACTTTTTATTGTTATTTCTAGAGAAGATTTCCAAAGAACTTATCTCAATCTCATTCCACTCAGATGAGATAAGACTTCATAATACAGACACCAACCCGTGGGTTCATTTGTTGTTTTATTCCCCCAAACTGACTCACTGCTGCCTTGTCATTCACTCACAAAATGAAGCCAGGGTTGTCCACAAGTGACCAAAGGACAGAAACCATTTTGTTGGAGAGAAAAGCTTTGTGAGCACACAGCCACTCTTGGCAAAAAATCAAGAGTACATCACTTCCAAAGAAGCCATGCCAATTAAGAGGGAAATGTGAAAAGCAGAAAACAAGCAACCTGATGGAGTCCACATCCTCACTGCTCTCTCCTACAGAGCCACGGATTGCCTATGGCCTGTGCATCCACAGGGCAGGAATTTCAGGACCCCTCCATGGCCACCCATCCCTCAACACCTTTGGACTCACTGGCAGATAGTGCTCAAAATCCTCTCTAGCAGAATCCAACTGAAGGAAAACTTGAGAATGAGTTTGTTATTTGCTTTTTCCATTTAATGTTTACATCTATCAACCTCACTGCAGACATTTATGGGGCATCTACGGTACGTCAGGTACTGGGCTGGCAATACCAAAACAGGAAGAGAGAAATCACTGCTCTGGAGTTGCTTACCATCTAGTGGAGGAGATGCTCACACACAAAAACTCTCAACCCAGTTAGGAAGGTGGTAAGACAGAAGTGGGGGGACTTCCCTGGTGGTGCAGTGGTTAAGAATCCACCTGGCAATGCAGGGGACATGGGTTTGATCCCTGGTCCGGGAAGATCCCACACGCCATGGAGCAACTAAACCCAGCACCACAACTACTGAGCCCACGTGCTGCAACTACTGAAGCCCGGGACCCTAGAGCCCATGCTCCGCAACGAGAGAAGCCACCGCAATGAGAAGCCCGCACACTGCAACAAAGAGTAGCCCCAGCTCGCCACAACTAGAGAAAGCCCACGCACAGCAATGAAGACCCGATGCAGACAAAAAAAAAAAAAAGACAGAAGTGGGTGCACAGGGTGCAGAGCAGTACTGAGCCCAATCTGGGGAGTCAGGAGAGGCTTCTAGGAGGAGTAAAGAAGTAAGAGAGGGCTGCCAAATGAAGAAAGGGGGAAAGATCATTCCATGGCCTCCCCATGGGACGAGGTATCAAGCTCACTGTTCAAGGGGAATGGGGAGAGGTTCAAACTAAGGCCAGGGTGGCAGTTCATGGAGGGCTCTGAATGCCACACTAAGGACGACGGACGTTAGAAGTGATGTGATGAGAGTCTCAGACCTGAGCTACCTATTTCTTTACCAATTAAGTTCAAAAGACTTTGGGTGCATTTCAAAGTCTGCCATGATGTGTTTCCAACCATACTGCCTCCTTCCTCCAAATTGGATTGTGTTGGTGTGTGCATGTCCCGTGTTTAGCAGACATGCCCAGAAAGTGTCTATGTTTATTAGTGTACTTAAATATTTCCCTGAGAAATAGAATAAAATGACAGCCAGGCACATCCCACACATAGCACTTTAAGTAGCACAAAGCATTTGGGATTGGCTTATCCTCCTGTAGTGATGGCTTCATGTCCACAATGAGGCTGTGAGCTCCATGAAGGGAAGGAGGTTTTCATGCTTTGCTAGACTCCCAAGAGTGCAGCCTGCAGACCTCCAGGGATAAAAAAATACGAGGGGTTCTTTAAATGCATACACCTGGTCCCATCCAAGGTCTGATGATTCAGATTTTCCGGGATGAGGCTTGAGCTGCACCAGCTCCTTAAGTGTTGAAGGACCACTGACTGGCCTAGCACAGGGGCCTGCATCACAGGAAGTATATGAACATGAAATTTACAAACACAGCTGTAGCCCATGCTGCCACATCTAAAAAACAACCTCCATCTTCTCAGTTGGCTGAAATAACAATCATCCTGACATTCACTGCAATCTTCATGAAAATTTATTAGTAGTGATGATTCCAAAGTTTCCCACAGTCTGACACAAACTCCTAAATGTCTGATCTCTCTTGATCCCACTCTCATGTTTTCAATGGGAATTCTTAGGATTTTTTCCATGTGAATCTCACAGAATCAATGCCCAGCAAACTTCTTTTCCATGAGTTCTTCAAGTAGAATTATTTTATATTTGTATCCAAAACTTCCCCATGGTCCTTCTCAGAAGCCAGTTCTGAGTTTGGACCTAAACAACAGGTTGCAGCTTAGGAAAAATTACTAAGGTATATTTAAAGCTCTCTATAAATAATCCACTAAAGATATAAACTGCAGAGGGAGCACAAAACAAGCCTTTTTCCTGAAAGTGTACTGGAACCTATTACTGGAATTCAAAGGATCTTTTGATAGTACAGAGAGTTTCATGAATTTTAGCCTAATTTCAGGCACACGAGAAGTTCACAAGTACAGAAATACCTTTGAATTACTTGGGAAAAAAGACCTTTTTTTCCCCTAACAATTTACTATTGGCTTTATCTTTTCCCCTAATATTTTCTAGGTAGAAATACAGCTATTGGGAAAGAAAAACGGTCATTTCCTATCATCTGGAGCTGTGATGCCTTTCCTAGCAACACCCCCTTCTTTCTGGTACTTAATGTCACCAGTGTTCTGAATTTTACTACACTGCAATGAAGGATTTATATGTCTATTTTTGCAAAAGATTGTGGGCTCTCTGAGGGAAGGGATCACATGTGAATATCTGTATTCACATAGTGATAGGCACAAAGTAGGAATGTGATATTTGATGAATTCTAAGGAATAAATGTCACTGGCTTACCATAGTAAGTCAAAATGCTAAGTATTCATTTTTATATCAAAAAGGCTGATTTAAAAATCTTACTCAAGTAAATTAAAAGTAAATTCAGTCTCATATATAAATCAATTTAGTGGTTGCTTGAAAGTATTTGCCAAGATGCAAACCAATAATTCACCGTGGGGAGAAATGAGTTGAAAGGAACTTAACCAGGTAGCATTTTACAAAGTCTCCTTAATAACTAATCCTAAGTACCACTTTTGTTCCCATTTACAGAGTGCTTATTATGTGTCAGCTACCATTCTACGCTCTTTACATTCATTTATCACCTCATTTAATCCTCCTAACAACTGGATAAGATAATGTTATTATCTTTACACTTGAGGGAAGAGGCTTGTCAGAATCCAAAGCCATGGGCCCTCCCTTTGCTTTGTTGGGTCTTTTGCTTTGTTGGGTCTTTGCTTTGCTTTGGCTTCATTCCACAGAGGTCATGAAAGAGTCTCCCTTCCCCTGTTCCCAACTACACACACACACACACACACACACACACACACACACACACACACAGACATTTTTTGAGTCAAGATGCACTCAATGTACATCAACTTCTTTGGCGTTTCCAGAAGACTTGACACAATGGAAATGATGTTCCATTTTGCCTTGTCTGTATAAAATGATCTTCTCTCCTGATACCTTATCCTTCATTGGCTCTTGGACGTCTTATGATAGGACCTGCCAGGTGAATCGCATCCCCTTGGCCTGTTGGGCTCATCCTTGGCTGGACAGGGGAAGATGGTTTGCCCAGATCCACATTCTCAAGTCTTTTAAGTTGCAATTCAATCATCTGCCCTGTCTAATCATCCTCAAGGTATAGCATTCCTGTGGTCTACATAGAGAGACAACTAAAAAAGTTTTATGGGGGACGGTCACAGAATTTCTGCAAAGTTGATAAAGCCTCCATTTGCCCCCTTCACTCTAATTAGGCCCTGGCACACTCCCAGAAAATAACCTTTCTCACATTCTCCTGGGACATTTCAGCCATCGTCTGAGGGACAGGCCAAATAAAGCATGCAAAGTGCATGGCCATTAGTGCATGTGCTGCCACAGGAAAAACAGCAGTGTCACCCAACACACATCTCTGTGAGTTCCTCCAGCTCTCAGGACAAAGAGAGACGGGACCATGCAACCAACCCTCTGGTTTGTGAAAAACTATAACTTGTATGAAAAAAAATAGGCATTAGCTCCACACTGAGATGAAAACTAAAGTCCTAAGGCAGACTTGTCCAAGGTTACACAATTACTTGGAAATGGCCAAAACCCCTGGGGTCTTACCTCCTACCTGTGGTTATTTTGTCATGCTAACTGGCCACACAGGAAACCTAATCAAACAGCCAGGATTTGAGTTCCAGCTCTGCCACAGGCTCAGGGACCTCGGGCATGTTACTTTCTCTCTGGGTTTCAGCAGTCTCATCTGTGGACGGTAGTAACATGCTCCACTTGTGAGGTTGTGGTGAGGACAGGGCTGGCTTCCTGGGCGAGCGACCTGGGAAGCTGTGTAGGAACCTGTGCTCAGATGGGCCCTCCATTTGGTTTAATGCTCTGCTCTTGTTATATTGAGATTTGTAAGAATTTTATCTTTGAGCTTGTGTTTTATAAGTGAGGTTGGATGGGACAATGGAGCATGCGTGTGCGCAGACGAGAGAGGTACAGGATGTGTGTCTGCATTCTTGCTGCCCCCTTCACAGGTGGTATTTGCGATGCCCCCTGAGCTCCCAATTCCAGTGGACTCGTGATGCATGGGAATTCAGGGAGTGCAAGGGAAGTGTGTCACATCTACGACTGAATAAACAGCAGCACTGAGAGGTCACTTTCCATCCAAACCAGAATGCAAAAAAGAAGGCAAGGGGTTCAAGGAAACACAAACGACCAAGGGACCCTATCATATCCTTTCCGACTCATGTAACTTCCCTATTTAGCCAACCACTTACACTGAAAATGATGATATAGAAGCAAAAGGAAAGATAGGACAGCCTACTGCCCCCTTTCCCTTCCGTCCTTCCTAACCCATCAGTAAGCCAAAGGTAGAGAGTGTCGCTAGAATACGCATGCATCCAAGAAGTGAAATAAAAACAGTTGAGCTATTTGGGTGCAGAATTCCCACGCTTCTGGAAAGAATGAAATACATATGCATCTACGATCTATGAAATATAAATTGTGCAATTTCACAAACGGGTTCAGTGCTCTTATATTTGAGTTTAAAATGAGCGGTGCATGGTGTAAACATGAAAGGTCAAATTTCATGTCAACAATTTAAAATTTTACTTTATTTAGGACAACATTAAATAGCAAATAAAGACATTATGACAAGGTGAGAAAGAGTCTGTGGAATAAAGAAAAAAAAGCTTTATATTGTAGTACCTTTAATGGCACTTTATTCCTGCACTGTGAACCAGGGGTCTCACATTTTCCTTTTGCACTGGACCCTGCAAATTATGTACCTGGTACTGGGTGAGGCTGAAAGAGGCTCTCTGTGAAATGAAAGTGCCTGGCATCCAGAAGGAGCTCAAGGAAGGTAATAACGATTGTTATTACTTAGTTTCTCACTGCTTCATCAATTTACAACAAAAAGAGGATAATGGAAAACTGTAAAGCTCAAGTTTTCAAAACCATTTTGGGCTATAGGGAGCCTTTTCTTATCAAATGTGGGGAATTTTACTTACAATGCCTTAAAGAATTTAGACCCCCTCCTGATACCTTGACACATGACCTTTGCTGCCATATGAAAAAGGCATTGTGATGCCAACCATCCAAGAAACACTGGACTTCAGTGTTAGGAAACCTCCCCAGGAAGACAAAGTTAACCTCAGCCCACTCATTCATTCAGGAAATACTTATTGAGTGCTTACTAAGTGCCAGGAACTGTTCTAGGTGCTGGGATATTGCTGTAAGGGCAACAGCCAAAAATCCTTGCTGTGATGGAGCTTACATTCTAGTTGTGTGTGTATGTGGTTGATATAATAAAATATACATATATATATATATATATATATATATATATATATATCATATGTATATAACTGAATCACTTTGTTGTACACCTGAAACTAACATAACTTTGTACATAATAAAATATATATATATATATATATATATATATATATATATATATATCATATGATATAGATGATAGAAGTGATAAGTATTATGGAGAAAAATCAAGGCTGGAGAAAGAGAGTTGGGGGGAAGGAGTTGTGGTTTGAAGTGAGTGGCCGAGGAAGGCCTCTTTGAGAAAGTGCCATTTGCGCAAACCTGAAGGAGGTAGGGGAGCGGCCATATGGATATCTGAGGAAAGGGCAGCCCAGACAAGTGAACAGTAAGAGCAAAGGTCTGAAGGAGGGAGGTGACCTGGTGTGTTCAAGGAGTGAGAGCCGGAGTGAGGTTAGAGAAGAGGAAGAGTTAGGCCCCTCCCTATCAGTCATGTGAGGACCTTGGCTTTACAGTGAGTGAGGGGGGAAGCCATTGGAGGCTCTGAGCAGAGAAAGTTGCATGATCTGATTGTCATTCCCACTGGATCCTTCTGGCTTCCGTGTGAGACAAGAGTGAGGGGGAACGGGCACAAAATGTTGAATTAGTGTATGAAATTTAAAAAGAGCTCATGTGTGTGATGATGACACAACAGAATGAGATGAAGAAAAAGATTATACAAATAAGAAGTGGAAACTGAGGACCAAGACAGGATCAACAGGAATGAATGAGATATCAAAGAAGAGAGCAGACACTGAGAAATATCTAATTCCTAGGATAGAAAAAAGTTTGAGATGATCTCAATGAATGCAGAATAAAGACCCTAAAACAATGAGAGACAATCAATAGATGTGCAAAATAAAGGAAAATGAAAAAACTTATGTCCCAGAAGTAGAGAATTTAAGAAGCAGAAGATATATTCAGAGACCTAATACACAAGAATTTCCCTGAAATAGAGAGAGATCTGAACTTGCAGATTTCAAGTGTGTAGAGATACTATTTTAACAAAGTTTGATACAGAATGCTAACTCCAGGTCTTAACCTAAGCTTTTGAACTTCAAAGGATATCATTCTCCATATATCCAGACAGAAAAAGCCCATCACTCATCAAAAGAGAAAAACTCAAGCTAATCTCAGACTTCTCAGTGGCAATGCTAATGCACAGAAGACAGCGGAGCAATACCTGAAAATCTCGAGGGAAAGAAAGTGTGTGTCGCAAGAACCTTTCACTCAGCCCAAATGTTGTTCAGACATAAAGGCAATGGACAAACCAACCACAAACACAGAGGTGGTCAGGAAATACAACAGCACGAACACTTCTTTGGAAAACAGCTTCACATCAACATCTAGTCAATAAAGAGATGAGTGAGATGAGTCAAAATAAACTCAGGAATGCAAATATTGTAGTTAAAGGACTAGCAGTGAGCAGTGAATTCTGTTAAATATGAAACTGATACCCCAATTACTGGATTATGGTTATGAAAGAGAATGGGAATGCTCTTTTGAGCAAAGAAAGCAAAGACCAACATGAAAACAATATTACAACTAACAAATATCAGGAAGTGGGTAGGAGAGACGTATGAGAGAGATACTGTCCTTGTCTTCACAGCAGGAAGAGATGACTTGCACCAGACAGTCCAAGATTCTTGATGTAGGCATCTCACGGAAGCACCTGATTGCTTCATCTTTGCTTAGAGATCATGCAAAACCTAACCCCTATTTGTCTGCTTCATCTCCCATCACTTGGACTTGGTAAGGCCAAGGGTATCACAAGGCAAATGTATCTTCACGGTTCTAAAAGGGAGTTAATACACCTTTACCTTTTTACTGATTCTTTTTTTTTCAGATTCTTGGTTCAAGATCCAAAATTGTTTCTCATTTATTTCTATCTAGGATTTCCATAGTATCTTTCCTCCAGAGAGGTTGATGAATGAAAAAGAGATGACACACTGGTTCCAAGGATACCCACATAGAGTTTTATTTTTCTTTCCAGTTATTGAGCCTGCATATTTATGAAAATGCCTTGGAATTTCTCATGACAAGACTTTCATTATCAACATAGAGTCACTGCCCAGAGGTAATGATATGCCTTGGGGGATGCTTGCCCTAATCATTCCTCTTCTGCCCCCGTTCAACCCCTCTTCTGAGTGGGCACTGAACAACTGACTTCACGCTTTGGCTGTGGCTGACTGGATCATAAGTACACACTGGATGGGGACGGGGGACCCATATCTCAGCTGGTCAAGCACTTACAATGTATATCCTGCCTTGAGAAAGAGGAGCTGGGTCAATTAGGTTTTCACTTCTGGGACTCTGAACTAAGAGTCATATAGAAAAGTCCTAGTCAGGGGCTGGTACATGTATTAAAAGATCAAGTAAGGCCAGGCCAGGGGCAGGCTTCATAGAGACATGTGGATAACACAATTCCAAGGGGTAAAGTGTCAGAGGAAGCCAGTTGGGAGGGAAGAGAATAGGACATTCCCCAAAACTGAACAGATGGTCTTGGAGCAGCCTGGAATTCTATGCTTCCTGAGGCCTGACTGCTCAGCATTTCCTGGGTTCCTATGAGACCTCTCTATGTTCTTACACATATACATTCCTCCTTCTTTTGAATGCTCGTATTTCCTTGGCATTCACCTCTAAAAGTCAAACCTGGTTCCTAGAAACATCAAATGAGTGAGTTAATGCCCCTGAAAGCAGCTAAGTGCCTCTTCCTTTAAAATATGTCAATAAGGCTACTTGGTTTAACTCTGGTCACAGGGGTCAGCACAAACAACTGCCTCATAAACCAATATGCCCCCAAAAGTCTTTTAAGACTGCAGTTATATTTTGGGGGGAAAGGATGTGATTTATGACATTTATCAAGCTCTGTAGAAATGAATCATTTTATAATAATATTCTATTTACATATATACATGGGCTTTCATTTTAAAAATTTAAACAGTTTCACATTGCTACAATTGCACCAAAGATTGTGCTAGTACTATATGCCATATGCCACGTTGGCTGTATTTTTGAAAGAGGTATAAAAGGTAGTTTTATTCCTTTCTTCCCTTCTCACCATTCCCCAGCAAGATAGAAAACACTCTGCATATGTATTGGATTTGTTGAGGTTTGGGGAGATTGGAGGGAGGACAGGAAGGGAAATATTTAGAACTTAAATCCTTCTTGGTTTTGGATCTGAATTATACACTATATTTTTCCCTTCCTGAATAAAATATACTAAGAGTGCTGGGCGTTTACCAATATGCTTCATTGGCCATTAAATTTACACACAGAAAAAAGCAACAAAGCCATAAAAACAGCTTTAAGCCATAGCATCACACAATTGAAAGCAAAGTGGGCAAAATTCAGGGAAGAATGAAAAGAAATTACCACTGGTTCATTAATTATGCATTTACTGAACATCTATAATACATAAAACTTCATAAAGCTGACTGATATATAGATCGAAGATGCCTAGATTAAGCCCTCAGTGAGCTTACATTCTAGTAGGGCAAGTAGCACAAGTACTTAAATAACTTTAAGGGGAAGTAGAAAGGGACTGGAATCAGAAGTACTGAGAAAATGCTATAAAGGTTTGAAGAAAGGAATGCTTGCCGTTTAGCAAAAGAGATAGAGGAAAGCTTCAAGTAGAATATGGTCCTCCCCAAATACAGGAAGAGTCACAGAAAGTTGGTTGGGCTCAGCATCTTTTCACCAGTTGCTACAGACAGGAAATGAACTAGACCACTCCTGGTATCCAGATAGAAGAGCTAACCAAGAAACGTGTTGAAAGTAGCTTCTCGTGTCCTCTTTAAAATCTTAAAATAGACCAACTGAACCATGATCTATGCGAGATCAAGTTCAGTTGAAATATTACTAAACAAAGTAACATCACATAGTATTTCCATCAATGATAACATTGTAGCAATTGATGACTTCAGTGATGGGGCAGTTAATTATTAAGTAGCCAGTACCCCTGCAACAGGGCTGGCTACCAACTGGTTACAGAGTTTGAGTGTCACTTCAAGGACAAGTCTGGCCTGAGGAAAAGATAACAGATGAACGTATCCAGCTACATATTAGAACCACATGATAGCGCTTCAGGGAAAAGAGTGATAGGAAACAGAACTGGGAATTGTCCCACACGAAGAGCAAATGTTAAACACCCTAGAATATTCTAGTGATGTCAAAAATGACATTACAACATGATCCGGGGTGTGACAGACATAAAGAGAGAAAGCTGGGTGCTGGCAGTGGCTCCAACTGTGTGACTTTTCTTCCCAAGCCCACCTTTATCCACTGGGGACCTATTTTATGTCATGAGAATGCTCCCTTCTCCACTGGCCCACATGCAAACCTCTGTGAGCTGGATTTTTCTGGGCACTGTGAGTCAGAACATCTCTGACATCCTCTGATTCATTTCAGTTGCTATCTATGGCTACAGAACTTGGATGAGGAAAAATCTTTAAACAGCAACCAAACAAAGCTTGGGGGCTATCCTAAGGCACCTGTAGCAGGAACAACAAAACCAGCTAACTAAAGTCACCAAGTAAAGATCCTACCTTCCTTTATGTAATATGTTTGCAAACCTTTAAGTTGTAAGGATATATGAGGTTTTGAAGATTAAGATACAGGGTATAGGGCTTCCCTGGTGGCGCAGTGTTTGAGAGTCCGCCTGCCGATGCAAGGGACACGGGTTCGTGCCCCGGTCCGGGGAAATAGGGAGTATAAACAGAACAATTTCCAGTAATAAAATTGAATCATTAATTAAAAACTGACAACTAACAAAAGTTCAGGATTAGATGGTTTCACAGGTGAATTTACCAGACATTTAAGGAAGAGAGAAGACCTATCCATCTCAAACTCTTCTAAAAAATTAAAGAGGAAGAAGTGCTTTTTCACTCATTCTATGAAGCCAGCATCACCATGATAAAAAAACCCATTCAAAGACAACACAAAAAAAAAAAAAAAAAAAAAAGATACAGGGTATAAACAGGCATGAATGTACACGTGGGATTTTTCACTTTAATGAAAACCGGTTATTTCATATTAGGGGAATAGTTTTGACTTAATTTAAAATTGTATTAAGGGCAATTTTAATGCAAAATAGTGTAGTCCCTGGGGAAAACAGTTTGACAGTTCCTCAAAAAGTTAAACATAGGGTTAACATATGACCCAGCAATCCCACTCTTAGGTATATACCCAAGAGAATTGAAAACATATGTCTTCTGTCCACACAAAAATTTGTATACAGGTGTTCCTACCAGCATTATTCATAATACCCTAGAACAGAAACAACCCAAATGTCCATCAGCTGATGAATAGATAAACAAAATGTGGCATATCCACATAGCCATATAAAGGAAATAAATACTGATAACATGCTACAACATCGATGAACCATGAAAACATTATGCTAAGTGAAAGAAGCCAGACACAAAAGGTCATGTGTTGTGTAATTCCAATTATATGAAATGTCCAGAATAGGCACATTCATAGAGACAGAAAGTATCAATAGATCAGGAGTTCCCAGGGGCTGGGGAGTGGTGGTAACAGGGAGTGACTGACTGCTAACAGATACAGGGTCGCTTTTAGGGGTGATAAAAATGCTCTGGAATTAGATAGTGGTGATGTTTGCACAACTTTGTGAATACACTAAAACCCACAAAATTGTACATGTTAAAATGGCATATTTTTATGGCGTGTGAATTATATCTTAATTTTTTAAATGTATGAAATATGTTTACTTACCAAGCACAGCATTTATTATACACTGGAGAAACAAAGCCCGCTAAAACCACTTTGCTGCAAATAAGAACCTTACTACCTGGCAAAGAGAGATATGAAGACAAATAGATATAACCAAGCATAAAAGTGCATAAAGGTGGAAATACTTATCCATAAATGGGCATTTGTGTGGTATTCCCCAAGGAGGGGACACCTGGAGAAGACTCAAAGGAAAGTTTCACCTGAGCTGAATCTCAAACTAAACTAAAACAATTTTTGGTAGTCCTCTGGTCTTCTCTTCTGCAATGTTGAGCAGGGAGAAAGGAGACCAGTTCTTCATCTAATTTCACCTCTAATTTATCCAACAGATCTGGGGAAAGTCACCTCACTTCTCTAGGCCTCAGTCTCCCACTCCCTGGAGAAAGGTGTTGATGTCAAAGTTTTATTTCCATCCTTAAGAAACATCTAGAATTCTAAGGCGTACCATAGTTCTTCTAGAGTTCTGGCCTATTTAGATTTGAAGGTCCCACGAATTCTGATTTTGCATTCTGAGTGTGGTGTCTTCCGGAGGTTGAGAAAGGAATCATCCGCTCTCCTGGCTACATTACAAATAGCGTCACAAATAGACTATGCTGCTTTCCTGTTGGCAGCCTTCATCTTGCGTCCCAGAGCCATTCCAGACTCATGGCTGATTTACTAAGTTAACAGGCATCTATGATGATAAGCACGGGGTCATATCCCAGATTCATTAGGATCACATGATGCTAAATCAGGGGTTTCTGCGAAGGTAGTCCACTCTTAGTAAGAATAAAAATATTTTTAAAGCCAGGGAAAAAAGCCAACACCAAACAATAAACTTAAACAGATTGCCTTACCTTCTGACTTTAAATAAGATTCGTTTTTAAGTATTAATACATATAATTAAAACTAATGGGGCATTTCAGCATATTCAGTTACTTAAGGAAGTAAATTAGATGGGAACATTTCCTGTGAAAATAAGTTACTTGTCCACATTCCTAGGCCTAAAAAAAAAATAAATAAAAACAAAGAAATACATCAAAGCAATAAGGTTGGACCAAGAAGAGAGAGGCAGTGGAACTAAGTGAAAAATGTCTTCTATTTTTTTCTTTCTAATCTCATTTCACTGGGATATTTTCTTTCTACTCCTATTCTGGGTATGTCTCCTCTGTTTTCCAGCTCAAATCCTACTTTCTATTTCCCTGGCCATCCCAGGTCCAAGTTATCTTTCCTTGCTTGGAAAACTAATTGTATTTATTACCTAAGAATTTATTTCACTCCTCCCACATTTGGGGTGGAGAGAAGAGGAAAGGGGGAAATAGTTATTGAAAAGCTACTAAGGCTAGTTTATTTTCTTCTTTTATATTTATATTTTATTTTAGTTCTCATACTATTACTGCAGTGTAGGTAGTATTATCCACATTTGATAAGTGATAAAACTGAGGCTCAAAGATATTAAGTATGGTGTCCAAGTCACAATATCTAAAATGAGTAGTGCTGCACTTTGAACTTGGCAGGGCAGCCTGACCCCACAGCCCAGAACTTGCGGCCACTGCACCAAACTGTTTCTTCCGGCCTCAGCTACTTGAAAGCAGGGGGATAATTTTACGCCCACTGTATTCTAACATAGCGATTTGATTTCTACAAACATCTGTTTATTCATTTACTCATACACTTACAGCCTCTTTCCATACTAGGTACTATAATACAGTGAAAATAGAAATGTGGCTCCCTCCACACTCTCAGAGAGGACCTTGCAGTGTGTAAGCGAGAGAGGCTTATAAACAGGTAACAGAGATGCATGGGATGCTGTACAGCACACAGGAGGATGAGGGAAGAGGTAAGACAAGCCTGCCCAGGGGAGGAAAAGCTTAAAGCAAATCCTGCCTGAGAGTCAGAGGAACCGGGAAGGCTATGGCAGGAAGCAGAACAGCACGGAGAGAGAAGGTGAAAGGGCCCTTCAAACATCTGTGACAAAGACCTCTGGTGTGAGTGTTGGGGCAGAGGGGGGTTAATGACTGAAAATGTGATAGAAAGGCAGGGTCTGACCGTCAAGGGCTTGACACCCTGATTCTGGGAAATAAGATTAAACTAATGGAATAGGAAGCTTTGGGAAGTTAACAGAGGTTATTGATAACTACAAATCAATGAAAAATTCAGGCTGTCTAATGCTTTACCACGTAGCTGAAATCTCCAATCTCTCCTTCCATGCCCTCCCAAGACTTAGAGGTCGTTTACCACCAATCATTTCCCACCTCAACAGAATAAAAGTCAAAGTAAGACTACTGTTTTGAGGGAACCACATCCCATCAACAAACTGGATGTGGCCCCGGTGGCCTCGTGTGGTGGAGGAACTGAGGCCACGACCGAGCACATCTCCTTGCCAACACCAGATTCCTGTCACCGCTTTGTGTCCAGACAGCCACTCATGTAGCCATCGGCGAGGACAGCAGGGCTGAGGGGAGGAACCGGATATTCCTTCTTGTCACATCTTCTGGGAAACATTTTTTTCATGGCCAGAAGTCAAACTGCCCTCTCAAATTTAAGGTGGGGTGGGTAGGGGTCTTCACCATTGAGTCTGAGATTTGCAAAGTATTTAAAACATTTTTCCAACACAGCATCTCAACACTACAAGGAAGATGAGATAGAAAAGCTCCACAGGGTCTTGGAAGGTGTGCTCTTCAAACTGTGGACAACAAAAAGTCCCTTCTAGCCTTTGGGCCACAATGTCCAAGACCTCTCCCTGGCCCTTTGACAGAAATGTCTGATCTATGGAGTTGGGATTAGTGACAGCAAACGGGATGAAAAGGGGCACAGAAAGTTAGAGAACCACAGTGTTACATGCCATGAACAATATAACAGAACAGGTTGCTACCACTTCAAGAAGCAACAATGTATTAATCACCAGGGAGGGGACTGCCAACTCTGCTTTAGTCCCTGGTCTCCAGTCCAGAACATTTTGCTTTGGGATTTGGACTCAGCTGACAACATAATCATTGAACCCTTTCAGATGACCTTAGGGCTTTTGATAGCAGCACCAGTCTCTTCTTGTTTGTTTGTTGAGAAGGTAATTGCCCTAAATATGCCTCTTTCATTTGTACTAGACCCAAAAGCTCAGAAGGTCAGAAAACAACACAGGTTCACAAACTTACTCTAAGTTCCGACAGTAAGGTGAGGAGAAAACCCCATGCAGATAGCTTGTAATTATGAACTAGGAAAAAGAAATATTTGCTACGTTTCCTGGCAAAACCAATTTATTTTATAAGAGAATCTTTAAATTTGAGTTGTTAAAGTCCTTCTTTAGAACTACTATTTACAAATTTTAAGTTTGCCAATGCTCAGCAGATCTCATGGATGACCTGTCCTTAAGCTCCTAGGGCTAAGGCCTTACCACATCACGGTTAAGACCATGAACTTGGGTGTCAGGCCAACCTGGGTCCAAATCCAGCTCTTCCACTTTCTACCTATATAACTTTTGGCAGGTTTCTTAACCTCAGACGCCTCGGACGCCTCATCTGTAAAACAAAGGTTAAAGTAGTACTGGCTTTGTTGAGTTATTAGGAATATTAAATGGGGAAAAATTATAAAGCACTTGGCACAATGTTGGAGACACAGCAGCCCCTCAATGAATGACAGTGGTTCTAGAGTGGTATTGCATCCACAATCAGAGATACAATCAGATCCACATGCAGAAGCTATTTTTTACGTTCACTGATACCTTTGCTGTGTCTACACGTCCCAGCTTCTTGCCAATTCCTTTCCTGTTCTTAAAGGGGGAAAACAGTTCCTTCTCTAGTGACTTCTGGGGGTTGTTTTGAGCATGACAAAAGAGAAAGACACATAGGGGCACTTTGAAAAGCGTGGAGCTCTGCACAGCTCAAAGCAGGAGCGAGCACCAGACAAAAACAGGAAGCTGCAACATCTTGAGGTCTTTCTGGCAGCTGCAGGAGGCCTTTGCCAAATATCCCTGAGCATCCTGCCAGGAGCTGCTCCTGAGCACTGTGAGGCTTTGCTAGCACAGGAACACACATGAGTGCAGGAGGGTGAGCTTCCTTCAAGCACCTGTCCTAAACAGGATACTTCAAGCACACTTAGTAGCTTCCTGGGAACCCCACTTCCTGTGCTGTGTATACTCCTGGACCCCAGCAGCACAAAAACTGGACCTCTATTGCTTCACAGCAGTGGAAGACAAAATCATTATTTTTCAAAATAATAAACTACTCTATTATATTTTTATTGCAGTTAAAATTTAGCAGATGCTTGTGTGTGCCACTATATCAAACACCTCTGACGTGCATGTTCTCATTTAATCCTTATAATCAATGCTGTCCTTAGACTCAGGCAAGCAGGGACCCTACCCTTAAACCAAACCTTCCTCAAAAATGTCTAAGTTCCTTCTTGTTGCCTGAGACCAGCTGGGGCCAGCAGTGCTATCTAGGCAGGGCAGTCCAGCCTCCTCTTTGGAGCACTCTCTAATGATCCTCTCTGTCTCTCCCTTGCTGTGCAGGGGGTTGACCAGATGCCTGGAGGAGCTCTAGCCAACCAAAGCCCTGGAACTAGCTCAATTCCTGGAGGGGAGTTTGGTGAATAATCACTCCCTGAGGCTGGCATGGTATTCCTTTACCATGATTGAGCAGGATTGGACTGTTGACACACTGATTTGGGGTGACTCAAATTGTTTATGTAAACAGGGGCCCCACAAAAAATATTTGCCCAGATAACCATATGCCCTAGGGGCAGACCTGCTCATAGCAATCACGTAAGGTGTGCGTTCTTCAGCATACCTTACAGATGGGGAAACTCTCACTTGGAGACACTAATTTCCCAAAATAACACATTTAGTAAGTCGAAGAGCTGGGACTCAAATTCTGAAATGTCCAACCCCAAAGCCACACACTGAACTAATCCCCCAGGTTTCCTTATCTGCCTCCACTAAGATACTGATACCCCAGTGATGGTTACACTTTCCTTTACCCAGGCTCTCTTTGATACTGTTTATTCTCTTAGTCTCTTGTGATTGAAACTACTGACAAGCCATTGTCCAGCACACTCTCCATCAACCACAGTTTACCTGGTCTCCCTTTGACTTCCTACCTTCTCTACTGGCAGACCTAATCTCTTTCCTGAGCATCAACAGCTCATTCCAAAAACATTTACCTTGAATCTCTTTTATTTATTTTTATTTAACATCTTTATTGGAATATAATTGCTTTACAATGTTGTATTAGTTTCTGCTGTATAACAAAGTGAATCAGCTATATGTATACATATATCCCCATATCCCCTCCCTCTTGCGTCTCCCTCCCACCCTCCCCATCCCACCCCTCTAGGTGGTCACAAAGCACCAAGCTGATCTCCCTGTGCTACGCAGCCTCTTCCCACTAGCTATCTATTTTACATTTGGTAGTGTATATATGTCAATGCTACTCTCAGCTTACCCTTCCCACTCCCCGTGTCCTCAAGTCCATTCTCTACGTCTGCATCTTTACTCCTGTTCTGCCCCTAGGTTCATCAGAACCTTTTTCTGTTTTGTTTTGTTTTTAGATTCCATATATACGTGTTAGCATACAGTATTTGTTTTTCTCTTTCTGACTTACTTCACTCTGTATGACAGACTCTAGGTCCATCCACCTCACTACAAATAACTCAATTTCGTTTCTTTTTTTTTTTTGTGGTATGCGGGCCTCTCGCTGCTGTGGCCTCTCCCGTTGCGGAGCACAGGCTCCGGACGTGCAGGCTCAGCCGCCATGGCTCACGGGCCCAGCCGCTCCGCGGCATGTGGGATCTTCCCAAACCGGGGCACGAACCCGAGTCCCCTGCATCGGCAGGCGGACTCTCAACCACTGCGCCACCAGGGAAGCCCAATTTCGTTTCTTTTTTTTTTTTGTGGTATGCGGGCCTCTCGCTGCTGTGGCCTCTCCCGTTGCGGAGCACAGGCTCCGGACGTGCAGGCTCAGCCGCCATGGCTCACGGGCCCAGCCGCTCCGCGGCATGTGGGATCTTCCCAAACCGGGGCACGAACCCGAGTCCCCTGCATCGGCAGGCGGACTCTCAACCACTGCGCCACCAGGGAAGCCCAATTTCGTTTCTTTTTTTTTTTTTTGGGGTATGCGGGCCTCTCGCTGCTGTGGCCTCTCCCGTTGCGGAGCACAGGCTCCGGACGTGCAGGCTCAGCCGCCATGGCTCACGGGCCCAGCCGCTCCGCGGCATGTGGGATCTTCCCAAACCGGGGCACGAACCCGAGTCCCCTGCATCGGCAGGCGGACTCTCAACCACTGCGCCACCAGGGAAGCCCAATTTCGTTTCTTTTTATGGCTGAGTAAAACTGTGTATGTAGAATCACTAAGTAGAAGCACCGAACTCATTCATAATTGTTAGCTCCAGCAGAAAGCTGCATGTTTGGTTTTTATCCCTAATTGATGAATTAACTTTTTTCCTCAATAAAGGGATTTTAGGTATCTGCCAGCATGTGAATCCGATAGTTGAGAGAGGTGCCCTAAACTATAATAGGCATGGCCAGCTGGCTCTGAACCAAGTTTTTCTAGGGTGGCTTATAGGGGGCCTGGGGGCAGAAGTCATGGTTTCTCTATCCCCACTCCTTGCTCCCCTGAAAAGGATGAGGCTGGAGTAGTGAAGTGGAGACCGCTGAGGAGTAAGAGAACCAAGGAAGTGTGAGCATCAGGAACCGTCAGCACCTGTCGGATCAGTATCCTGTCCTGCCTTGACACTGACCTGCTAGCCAGCCTCTCTCTGTCCCAGTCAAAGCTCAGTATAACCATAATGATATACTACCTTATACCTACTAGGAAAGCTAGAAGCAAAAAGTCAGATAATAACAAGTGTTGCCAAGGATGTGGTGAAATTGGAATCTTCACGTGCTGCTGGTGGGAATGTAAAATGGTGCAGCCACTTTGGATTAGAGTCTGGGAATTCCTCAGAAGGTTAAACATACAACTACCACATGACCCAGCAATGTCACTCCTAGGTATATACCCAAGAGAAATGAAAACATATGGCCACACAAAAATTGTACATGAATGTTCACAGCAGCATTATTCATAACAGCCAAAGGTGGAAACAACCCAAATGTCCATTAACTGACGAATGGATGAATGGATGAACAAAATGTGGTATATATATATCTCCATACAATGGAATATTATTTAACCATAACAAGGAATGAAGTACTGATACATTCATATGATAACATGAATGAACCTAGAAAACATGCTAAGTAAAAGAAGCCAGACACAAAAGACCATATAGTATGATTCCACTCATATGAAATGTCCAAAATAGGGAAATCTATGAAGACAGAAAGTAGATTAGAGGCTTCGTACAGCTGGAGGGTGGGTATGGAGAGGCTGGGGTGAGGGCAGGATAATGGTAAAAGGGCACAGAGCTTCTTTTTGAGACAATAAAATATTTCCAAAATTCACTGTGATGATGGTTGCACATAACAGCAAATATACTAAAAACTATTGAGCTGTACACTTTGAATGGGTGAATTGTATGATATATGAATTATATCTCGACAAAGCTATGTAAAACTTAATTGAAAACAAAACACCCCAGTATAGGTTAACTCCCTTACCTTACCTGGCTTTAATCCAACTCTGCCGTCCTCTCTAGCAAAGAATTATCAAGTATATATTCTGTTTTCTGGCTCTTTCAGCTCATCTTCACATGTTTATAGGGACCATGTCTAATAGCCCTCTGCCTCCTGTACAAATCCTAGTACTGGTTTTGACAAAGGAGTAAGCAGCTGGGTGGATGTCATCTTCATTAATCAAGAAATCACTGTAGTTTCCAAGTCTGAGAACTTTTAAGTGCAATGACTCTTGTCCTCATCTGGGCTTTCTCAACTTCTTTCCCAGGCAGATGGATGAGTGACCACATTCTAATAAATTTCACTGAAAAGAAGCCTCAACAAGTTCTCTAAATATTACAAATCCTTTCTTTTTCTTTTCTTTTAAAATATTTCACAAGATCAGCACACCCAAGGCAGTGACAATTTAGACCTCAACTTCACTCAGGTCTCGCTTTACTAGTGGCAGAGTCTCTGCTGCCTTGAATATTTCTTTCCCATTCACCCCATATCATATGAAAGAAAAGCATCTATCGACAGAGATCTTTCTTTTCCATCATACTTCCTATTACAGACCATTATTAGTACCAAGTTTGGAAAGAGACGTATTTGTTACTGAGATCATAAAATCATGGACAAAATTACCGTCAGAATATAGCTCCATAGCTGTACTTATGTTACATACTCCATTGCTCCCACCCTCACCCCATTAATTATATATCAAGGATAGTGTTTCCTTTGAAGAATACATAATGGAAGAATGGTTCTAGATAACACTTTATTACTTATGCCAATCACGAAACACAAAGCCATGTCCAGAGTGGGCTCTTTTACTTACCAAGAAGATCAAGGTTGTTCACCAAGTGCTCAAACATGCAATAGACCTCAGGATGTAGACACAACAAATGAGTGACGGTGGCCCGCCTGTGAGAAGGGTAGGGGCTCCCAGGGACATACACATCCTCGACAACCAGTCTCCTTCTGTATGAGCCCCTGGTGCTGGTTTTTTCAGATGAGGTGACTTTGCTTTTCACCGAGTTGAACAATTTCCCCAGAGACTTTAAACCAAGGAAGCAAGGCATCTTGGCACTGATTACAAAGAAGTTAGAAATAGATACCAGGCTCCCAAGAAGCTGTGCTTCTCCGCAGCTCTCCTGACTCCTTATTGTTTTTTTCTCACTGCCCAGAAAAGAAGATTAAGGAAGATGTATTTAAGTGATTACCCTCAAGAGCTTAGGTAGGGCTCCATATACACAGATGATCAGGTATAAAAACAACCGCTACCAGGAACTCAAGGCTATGTCAGTCAGACATGAATGCATATTTAAAAATCAGATTAATATCCAGAGCAAGAGAAAGGACATAGCTGCAACAGCTAAAAGAATTCACCCGCGGCTATTCCTAGCTTATTCAATATCATCTGGTAAGAGTACTGTGAATAGGCATATCTATCGAATGGAATCTAAAAGTGCATATCAGAAAAAACTCAGGATAATAATTCCAAGTTCTCTAGTATTTCATATCTCATGGAAGGGAGAGCTCAATTAAAGTTCTTCAGCTTCAACTAGCAACATATCTAGCTCCAGGCCACAGTAAATAATCCTTTTCATTTTCTAGAGGGAAACCCCTCCCCCTAGTGTCATGAAAATCTTTCTGCCTTATAACTGATTCACTCTGTTATAAAGCAGAAACTAACACACCATTGTAAAGGAATTATACCCCAATAAAGATGTTAAAAAAAAAAAAATCTTTCTGCCTCATTCCATTAATCCAAAAGCTAATAATATTCTTAATGTTGTTTCATGTGTTTTCTGCTATTGCAGAATCCCTACAAGAATCACATAATGGAGACAGAATTATCATGAAGGTAGCTGCGTGTATTAATAAAGTTACAAACTAGCAGCACTGTCACACAGTTAGGGCTGCTGATGTACAAAGGACAACCCTGGTAATGAGTATTCACCCTCTGATATCCACTCAGTAAGGTTAAGCACAATATGTGACCGGCTATAAACACACAATAGTCACAAGTCAGAGTGAATAAAACCATGCTCCTTCTCCTGTCATTGGGCTATTTTACTCTAATAGCTTTTTCTTTTCAATAAAACCCTTATACACTTTAAACAGAATTGAATTATAGAGCTAGAAAGGTCTTCAAAGATAGTCTAGTCCAGTGGTTCCCAAATATCACTGTGCAGAAGAATCTTGTTTAGAGTTTTTGAGGAATGCAAAATCTGGCCACGACCACTGAATGAGATTCTTTGGAGGTGAGGCCCAGGAACATATTTCTCAAAGTTCCCCATACCAGGACCAACATTCAGGAAGCACTGATCTACTCCAGCCCTTTAATTTTAAGATGAGGAAGGTAAGCCTTAGAGATGCTAAGTGACTTTCCCAGGACAACACAGCAAGCCCAGGGTGAAGCCGGGTCTCCTGACTCCTCCTAAACCATGACTGTTTCTACCACAGTCGACAGGTCCTTCCACAAAAGCTATAGAGAGATGAAGCAGAGAAAGGAAATCTTTGCTTCTTTTATTATTAGCTCCTAATCTTTAATGCAGGATTTGGTAACAGAGTTCAAGAACCAGAGGGTTCAAATTTGCTAGAATGATTCTAGGCCAATGGGAAGCACAGTGGGAATGGAGGAGATGGACTCTGCCCCGAAGTCCATCCAGATTGGGCCGGAGCTGCAGAGGGTGCAAGTATGGAAACTTCTGCACACCATAGTCACATGGTGGAATTTTTGTCCTCAAATTTTGGAAATTAAGCCCTATACCAGCGTTGCCTCCAGAAGAGATCCTTCCAAGGTCTTCCTCTGAAAACAGTTTTCAAAGTGAGTAAAACAAGCGGTATGTGTTCTATTTCTTGCTTGTCTATTTTGAAGAGCCTTAGGATGTACAATGTGAGATATTTTATCAAGTGTTTCCCAAAGTATGGTTCCTGGACCAGTCTGTTTAAAACAGACGCCTGAGGCCCATTGTAGACCTACTAGTTCTTCTAGAGTGTTTTTCTAATAAACACTGTAATGTGGGAACCTCCTCCCTAAACCGTGAATTCCTTCTTCCTGTGGTCAGTTTCCTATAGGCCTGTCCTTTGCAAACTGAGAAAGTGAGAAGGTCTATCTGCTTATTGTGTGTCCACATGGCCTGTTTGTGAAACATATATATGTTTCTATGTAGAGAAGCTGAACACAGCCGCTTTAAACATAGGCTCTAGTATATACTAACGATACACAAACATAGACTTTGGACAGATAAGATGACGTTTTTTCAAATCCAGCATCTTCCCGACCAAGCAAAAGTATAACTACTCCGTGACAAAGCTATCCTGCCTTCTCGGTCCCTAAACTTGTCAAGCATTGCCCACTAAATCGAATTCTACAGCACTGACTCAGCTGTTGTGTCAGCAGAACATATTCAGGCCACACCTAAATTTCTGGACAAGTTTATAGATCCATATATGTAGTTAAAAAGCAGTTATGTACTGATAAACTGTAAAAGGAAAAAAATTAAGTTCTTCTTCAATAAAAGGATTATATATAAGAAGTTCTATCTATTTTATAAATTTTAGGTCAGGATGGAAAGTAAATATGAACCATAAAGAAGGCTGATGAGAATAACAGAGGTTGGTTTGCTTTTAAAGACAATCTCATTGCATGTAAATGTGAGGTACTGAGTTCTTTTTCAGGTGGTGGAGAGAGTTAAGAATTCAGATGCTGGCTGCTTGGGAGCTGGAGTCAGCAGTGACACTGGGCACCCTTGAGTTAAGTTCCACTTTCCAGAGTGCCCAGAGTTCTTAGCTTAACCTCTTCCACATAGCTCATTGTAAACACCCAGCAGAGGCCACACCTCCAGTCTTAAAAATAAACTTTCAGTGGTATCTGCCTGACAGCAACCTCTTCAGCCATGAAAGCACGGTATGGAGGCGATCCCTAGGGAAGCACCAGTGGACCCATTTCTTCCACCGCTGCCCCAACATCAGCCTCTTGCCGCAGCTCATGTAAAATTACAGTGACAGCATTTACAGAGCAGTAAAGTGGTTTCTGTGACAGTTCACATGGTTATAAAACAAGGTGTCACAATGCATTACACTACAAAGCTAATGCTAATTACGAATGTGTAATTTGTTTGTGTGGCCTGCATATCTTATCAGATAGGACTTTCCTAATGCTGCTAGCAACAGTTCCACTGCACCTAAACAAGCTTTTCTTCTATGATAAAAGATGAAAAGAAACTGTCCTTGGGAAAATGAACCAAGAGCTTCAACCAGCACTGAGAGGCCCTGAGCACTCTGCCTGTGCATACTGTAGAAGCTCAATAATGAGATGAACCCCAACCTCAGAACCAAGGATTTGGGGGTTGCACAGTGCTCAGGGGACAGATGCCTTAAGTACTGCTCTTAGTGCGCCAGTCACAGGTCAATCCCTGCAGCAATTCTCCGCAAGTGAACTCTGACTTTAATTTTATCCCATGTAACTTTTTTTTTTTTTTTTTTGCGGTACGCAGGCCTCTCACTGCTGTGGCCTTTCCCGTTGCGGAGCACAGGCTCCAGACGCGCAGGCTCAGCGGCCATGGCTCACGGGCCCAGCTGCTCCGCGGCATGTGGGATTCTCCTGGACTGGGGCATGAACCCGTGTCCCCTGCATCGGCAGGCGGACTCTCAACCACTGCGCCACCAGGGAAGCCCCCATGTAACTATTTAGGTCTTTTTTTTTTTCAGACAAATGTCCCTCCTCCCCCTTTGAATCACCTGCTAAGATTTACCTGCTTTTTGCTAAGAAAAAAAAAATTTTAAGAGAGAATATTACCACCTTTAAGATGCCAATTTTTATGGGATTTAGTTTTACAAGGAAATAGTTTGAATTTACAGCCTGTGGCTTCATCAGTGACAAATAGCACTACTTGTTTTTCAGTTTTGGATTTTGTTTTAATCAGAAGCGAGCAAACAGAAGAGCTTAGCAAGTCCACTGAAAGCACCTGCAAGTAGTTCACAATAATCAGGATAATCTTCGCTGCTGAGCAGAATGGAGTAAGCAGAGAAACAGCGGTTTTTTAAGTGGGAGGGTTCAGAGGAAGGGGCACCATCGACCGGACTTCCAGACGATTACGCCTCGGCTCGCTGGAGGTTCTCTCACTCCAGCAGCTACACCTGCTCCCTGCCACCAGCAAGTCTTTAGTCCTTCTGTTCCCCTGCAACATTAACCTGGGCATCTCCTCCACAAAGCCCAATGTTTAAGGGGTCTTACCCATCCCTCCAAGGCAGGCTGTGATTTTCTGAGCATACTGGCACAGGCTCCTGTCTGGGTAGGGCTCCTTTGGAAGGCCTGCTTCGTCCATCACTCTGCAAGCAGCTGCCTCTCTTCCCGTAATGCCACCCGTCCAAGACCTGCTCAAAACGGGACAAGCAGCCAAGCCCCCTCTTCCATATCATCTCCATTAATAATTCAGATGCTACATTAAATCTGCTAAGCATTTAGGATTGAGAGCACCAAGGCACTCTGAGGACTGAAGCATAATTAGTTTAACAGACAGCAAGTGTCTCAGATTACCCTCTAACGATACTCTCCACAGGCAAGATTTCCAAATAGCAACGAGAGGCAGGCTTGGAATGCCTTCAAGGAAGCAGCCGCAGACAGGAATCAGCTCAGGGATGGTCACAGGCTTCCCCGGAGCTCGAACCCCGTGTGTTAGACAAGGCTGCCTCACGAATCTGTTCCACGGAGTCAGAGCACTAACGTTACTTACCCCAGATCACAACCCACAAGGCTGGGGTCTCCTTCCGTTGCCGAAACTTCTCCTGCCCTGAACACACCCCATGTTCCCCAACCCTTAATTCTTTCTGTGCTTCTTTCTCTTTTCCTGAAATACCTCAACCTTCTCCCACCTGATCTTTCTGAAATTCCATCTGTGCTTAAAAATGCAGCTCAGCTGCTACCTTCTCCATCAAGACTTCCAGAATCCCTCCAGCTAGAATCAATTTTTTCCTGTCTTGTCTTCAAAAGCAGCTCTGCCGTGGGATTTATCATACCTGCCTTGTAACACAGTTACCTGTAGACGGCCTTGTTTTCCCCACTGGTGCTAAGTTTCTAGAGGTCAGGAGTCTTGCCTCTGTCATCCTGTCTCCTTCACGTAGGACTCTACACATACTAGCTGCTCAGGGCCTTGTAAATAGAATTTGACAACTCTTGATAAGTCACTGTAAAATACGGGTACACAATACTTGGATAAAAGGCAGATATCAAAGACAAAACACGCTTTGGTCATTAATAACTGCTTTAAGGGTCTGAGAACTCCTGTTCCCACATATGCAGCTTCAGGACGTGGTTATCCTCCTGCTGGTCAGAGCTCATCTAAGTGCCACTGGACTGGAAGGCACTCGGTGACAGGCACATGCCTGAGTGGCCCAGGCCAGCTGTGGCCACAGAAAGCTGTCCCAGTGGTTTGTCATTAGGAGACAGGTTGTTCTTGCTGGTGGGATAAAAAGCTGAGCATAGGAAAGAGAAAGTCCGGCATCAGCACTTTTCTGCACCACCACTGATGGAGGCGCTGGACCCGGAGCAGGTGCGCGGTGACTGCCTGCTCCGGCCTCCCCTCTAGGGCCCTCCCAGGAGGGAGACTGCAGAGGGGAGCGTTTCCAGTGGCATGGTTTGAGGTATTCATAATTTATCTATCTCGACACAGAATAGCTCCGACTCACTCTGGCAAATCTCATGTTCACTGTCAATTTATTAGAAAATGTCAAATAATCTATTCCACCCCGAACAGTCTACTTCCTGACTATGCCATAATCAGGGCCTTTTGCTCACCACATCTTTTCTAGAGATCACTCACCTCTGCACTTAAACTTTGACTTCAAAGAGGAACTCCCTGGAGTTTGTGGTCACAAGACATATGTAAGGTAGACAAGGAATATAACAGGAAACCTGCTGATGAAAATCAGTGTCAGCCTTTTCTGCATCCTTTGTTTAAGGGAGCTCTCTTCATTCCACAAAGATATACTGAGTGTCACAATAGGACAGTCCAGGTGTTAGCTGCTTCAATGATGAATAAGACAAGGGCCTTCAGAGAGCATGGAAATTAGCTGGAGACGTGGGCATGTATATGCTTAACTATAGTGTAACTTGGTAGTTCCACCCCAGCGTATAGTTAGTGCAATAAAAGATGGGGGAGGGGTTTGGTTTAGATATCTGAGATATAGTTAGTGGTACCTTTTAATTTTCTGTCTTAAAAAATGTGTTTCAGGGCTTCCCTGGTGGCGCAGTGCTTGAGAGTCCGCCTGCCGATGCAGGAGACGCGGGTTCGTGCCCCGTTTCGGGAAGATCCCACATGCCGCGGAGCGGCTGGGCCCGTGAGCCATGGCCACTGAGCCTGCGCGTCCGGAGCCTGTGCTCCGCAAATGGGAGAGGCCACAACAGTGAGAGGCCCGCATAACGCAAGGAAAAAAAAAAAAAAAAAAAAATGTGTTTCAGAAAGAGACGTGGTTTATGTTTCAGATTTTACATGGACAATTTTATGTATTTCTGTTACATTTCCAACAATAGCACACAAAAGAAGGCTTTCCCTCGAGGGAGTCCACAGGGCGTGTGTGTCAAGTGTGTTCCCTTGCCATGCTCTCAATGCCATGCTCTGAGGTTATGAAAGTGCCTGAGAGAGAAAGGATGTGTCAGCCTGGGGCTGGTGGGATTCTGGAGAATAGGGTGTTTGATCTGGATCTTGAAGAAAAAACTTATTAAGAAAAGAAGGGGACTAGGGTAAGACAGAAAAGAACAATCCAAACAGAATGCTCCAGAAGAAAGCTTTATTCAGATCACACAAGATTATGGGAAGGAAGATCAGGGAAAGCTCAGGTCTTAGAAGGCAGAACCTATCCGTCCACATATAAACAACTCTAGTCAGAGAATAACACACGCACAAGACATGCCCCCCAAATGCTGCTCACAGCCATTCTTTTTTTTTTTTGTGGTACGCGGGCCTCTCACTGCCGTGGCCTCTCCCGTTGTGGAGCACAGGCTTCAGCGGCCATGGCTCACAGGCCCAGCCGCTCCGTGGCATGTGGGATCTTCCCGGACCGGGGCACGAACCCGTGTCCCCTGCATCGGCAGGCGGACTCTCAACCACTGCGCCACCAGGGAAGCCCTCACAGCCATTCTTTACAGTGTCAGAACTCCGGGAAAACTCTTGGCACGTACCCACAGATGCATTTCACAGTGATTCATTATTTCACAAGCCTCTCTCAGCACTTGTTTTTGTCCAGTTTTGTTAATCATGGCAGCAGCCCTGTGAGGTGAGAGGGTACAAGCTCTACACGGATCCCCTGCAGCTCCGACTGAGAAACTGAGACCCGGGAGGATACTCCATCCCTTGAAACTAAACTCACAGTCAGAATTAGAGGTTTGAAGAGAACCTATACTACCCAAAGGTAAATATGAGACCTTAATATCAATAAGAGATGCTGTTAGCCATTTTGAAGTTCAGGGCTGTAAAAGGTTAGAGCACAGTGTTGTCAATGTGGTTACAGACAAACAAGTATTTTTCTAACGAAGGAGAATTTTGTTCTTTCCATAATCTGGGCTGATCTGGTGACTTTCTACTGCACCCTTTATCTGGAAGGGACAATTTATTGGATTCAAAATTGGGAGTCTCTGACATGAAAGATGCTTTCAGGCAGAATCATCGTCCAGGCATTGTTTCATGTACTGGTTGTCAAAATAGGGTATGCAATACGTAAAAGATAATTTATTGCAGTGTAGAAAGAAAATTTTATATATATATATATATATATATATATATATATATATATGAGATATCATATATATAAATATATACATAATCTTATTCTTTAACATTTTAGAATATATGTATGCTTTAGAATGTATATAATATTAATATACAAGAGTATTATTTATTAGTAAATAATGAACATAAATAGGCATGGGTTTTTTTACTGCTAAGGATGCAAAATCAAGAGAGTTTGGAGACCAGGGGTTATTCTATCAAAATAAATCATAAGGAAACCAACAAGAACTCAACCAGAGGTTAGTACTAAAGCTAAAAATAAACAAAGGAGAACAACAATGTGGTGGGTAAATGCATGGGCTCTGGAGTAAGAAAACGTCCTTCAGATTCTGGCTTACTTACTGCTGGGCAACCTCAGATAAGTTCTTCACTTATTTAAACCTTGGTTGCCTTGTCTGTAAAATGGATATAGTAATAGTATCTACCTTATGTATCTGCTAAAGCCCCTAATAATTCCTAGAACATATGAGGGGCTCTATAAATGTTAACTCAAAGGCTGCATAGTCAAATACTTATGGGACTGAAAATAGAAATTAAAACAACAATTGAGGCAGTAGCTGGGGCCTAAGATACTTGTGATACTTGTAGTGAGATGTGTGTAAAGTATGTTCCCCACCTAAAGAAGGAGCCACTATTCAGATCCAGGCAATTATTGCTGTTTTGGAACGCTAGCCAAGGGTTACCAGGTATTCAGATTTTTACGTGAAATATCCCAAGTTTCAAACATTTGCAAGTAATTTTAAAAAAGCAAAAAAAACAACAACAAAAAAGATCCACATCCTCCCCACCCCCGCAAAAAGAGAAAGAAAGCAACACATGTTCACAGGCCTATCATGGCCTGTGGGTTACCAGCCTAAGTAAGATCTATGTATCTGTTTTTGCAAACCTATGATGGAAACTCTCCTACTCACCATGCTTGAACCAAACAGTTGTGATTTATTTCAGGTACTGGAGGAAGGCAAAGGGGTGGAAGAATTTTAGAAACATTGGAAGGTTTCACATACAAGATATTTTCTTACTTGCAGAATTGGATTTTAATTATGACATATCTGCTATGAACCATCACAAAAGTGGCATTATTCCCAAACAATTGAGTGTATGATACCAGCAGCACTTACTTCCAGAGCAAATTTTACCACATTTTTTCCTTGCCACGAATGCAAAAGCATGTCCTTTCTCCATTACATTGTTTTCTTTATACCTACATTATATAATCCTTTATCTCTAATCACGAGGATACTATTATAAATTCTACTCTGTATGTTTCCCCTTAATTTTTTGTTTCTTTTATAAAATTTTTACCTACAGTGAAGATCTTAGGCGTACACTTCAATGAGTTTAGACAAATTCATTCGCCCATGTAACCCACACCTCTCTCAAGGTATAGAACACATCCGTCACCTCAGAAAGTTCCCTTGTGATCTTTCCCAGTCGCTCTCCACCTCCACATCAGAGGCAACCACTATTCTGATTTCTCTCACCATTTTTCTCATTCTAGAGCTTCATATAAATAGAACTATCTAGTAGGTACCCTTTTGCCCCCAGCTTCTTTTGTTCAGCATGTTTTCGAGATTCATCTATGTTTCTCCATTAAGTTTTGCCTCTCATGTTTCCCCCAATGCAAAAATCATAGCTTCCCTCCAATATGCTATAAATCATAAACTGTATGTTATTATCCCATGGTAAACATCATATCATGAACTTTGGAAATGGGAACAAACGCAAAACCTACTTTTGGAGTCTCAAAGCATACCAGTTTTGACACCATGTCATTCGTTGGGGCAGGCCACGATTTGGGAGCTGCCTAGGCAGGCAGTATTGGGGGTTGGGAGAACTTCAGGCTGTGACAAATTGGAAGGCGCAAGTGCTTGAGGGAGATAATCCAATGGAAGAGCTGCCTGTCTCTGCAAATACTGAGTCAGAAAGAGAAGTGGAAATGGGGAAGCAATCAATTAAGCGTGATCATTTAGGAGGAAGAAGGGAAGGGAAAGCACCCAGCCTAGGTTGAGAAGGGAAGAGAGGTGGGTAAGTTTGACAACCAAGGGGCAAGTGGAGTGAGACAGGGTTATTAGTAGATAAGGAACACAAGATCGTTCTAAGATCTTCCCACAAATATAGGGTATCCTGCTGAGCCACCGCTTTCTTGCATGGACTCACACACCCAGCCGCTCTGAGGATGGGCAGTGTTTATAGGAGGTGACTCCACTGGACAAGTGGCCAGAATAAAAGGAGGTGGATGCTTAGCAAGGGGGAAATAAATTTGCAGTGTAAGGGGTTTTGTTAGAACTCCCAAAGGTTAGAGCTTGAGTGACTGGAAAAAAGTAGAGCCATTGAGAAAAGAGACATAGGAAAGAGAATGAGAAGGTGATAATTTCAGATGTAATATGAGTTTAAGATGTCATCAGAACATCCATGGCGCGGCAACCAGCAGGAAATGGGGCATGCTGCTCTAGCTCCCAGGGGAGAAGTCAAAGCTGGAGGTGTAACTTTGGCAGCATCCACCAAAGTAAGGGTTGGGGCCGTGGGAATGGATGAAGGAGAAAAGAACTCACTGGACCAGGAACTCCTTGAAAGCAAAGGTGGTCTCTCTCATTTCTGTGTCTGTTTCAGGGGAGACGCTTCACAAATATTTATGAACATTGGACCTTAAAACGAATACTAGATGTAAGTTATCTGGGAAAAAATATTAAAATTGCCCATATATACTCAATTTACTGAAATTGACCCTCTGCACACAAATGCTCAAACCTCTCAGCTCATTGCACTATTAAATAGATGATCCAACTCAGCAGTGCTTCCTAGCATTCTAATTAAAGAAACAAACATTTTATTGACTAAAATTTCCAGTAACAGCATAACGCTATTGCTTACCCTGCCAAAAAAAGAAGAGAAGCAGTTAAAAAAAAAACACTTTCAAAAGACTTCAATTCATCCTTCAATTCAATTCATCCTTTAAATGTAGTAATTAAACTCACTTAAGAGGATACAGGTTTGCAGAGAACAGATTCAGAAAAATACTGGATTCTAAAGAATATGACCCCTTCCACAATTCGCTTCATAATTATAAATGTGCACTCATCAGTAAAAATGTGCACGGAAAAATCTGAATGTGGCATAGACCATGATCTGTAGAAGGGAAATTCAATCAGCATTTCTTGAGCGTTTCTTTGTGCACAGTTCTGTAATAGGTATAAAATGGAAAAACAAAGTGATTTGCTTTTCATTTTCTGATGAAAACCTAAGTACTGTTTAACGGCTTTCAATATAGGAGCTCTCAAGACAAAGCAAACAAAAATAGCCTGAACCAGGATGAAGTGGACGGTGGATGTCTTCAACAGATGGATCATTTGGAGCTCTGTGTGTGTGTGTGTGTGTGTGTGTTTCTGGTATTGTTTTATTTATTTATTTCTCAGGAGGAGAGAATGCCTTGGGACTATTAATTTTTAAACTCACATTGGCATATGGAGAAGCAGGGTGGTGGGGGAAGGATGCCGCAAAATAGAGAACAGAGCAAACGGTAATGCCTGAAGATGTAAAAGGATAGGAAAAGAGTTTTTTAGGAATAAGGATTACAAATGGCTTAAAAGATTAACATGTTAAGTGAAAAAGCAATTATACATTTGAAGGACCACAGAATCCATAAAGTGGATAGAAACACAGTCAACGAACATAGACTGAGGATCGCAGGTCAAAGACAACATCACACAAGGTTAGCTGTCCAGCCCGGCTCCTGCTTCTAACCACATCTTCCCTACATGCTGTCTCAGTTCCCCTGAGGTTTTCCCCATGAAGCTTTCGCTAACCCTACAGCTCTATGAATTTGCCTGTCCTAAATTGCTACTTCCAACCCCCAAAATATCAAAATGGATTTACAATTGAGGATCAAGTTACGTCAAATACCTTCTTAGTTACAGTTGTTCCCATTTCAGCTTTTCTGTTATAGAAGTAATAATCTTCATTAGAGAAAATTTAGGAGATGCTGAAAACTACTAATAAATGGAAATAACACAGTCCTACCACCCAGAAATCACTGTTAATTCTTCAGTATATTTTCTTTCAGTGGTTTTCTATGAAAATCTTTATTTCACATCACATTACATATGCAATTTATAACTTTGGCTTACCGAAACTTTTCCCCATGTCATTCGAATCTATCGTTATGACTTTAATGTTAAAATTTTAATGGAACTATATCTTACATGCAGTAGTTCACAAATCTCAAGTACACAGCTCAGTGAGTTTTTTCATGTGCACAACATGTAACCACCTCCCAGATCAAGATCTAAAACGTTCCTGACATCCCAGAAGGGTTCTTTATACCCGGTCGATGCTACATCTCCTCTCCCTCTAGGAAACCACTATTCTGACTTATAATAGATTAGCTTTGCTTGAATTTCAGCTTCAAAATGTATGTATAGCATGTACTTATCCATGTTTGGCTCCTTTTACTCAGCATAATGTTTGTTCAATTCATCCATGATGTTGTGTGTATCAGTAGTTTTGTTTTATTGTTGGGTAATATTCCGTTGGAAAAATACACCTCAACTACACAACTAATTTATCCATTCTCCTGTTTTGGGACATTTGGCTTTTTGGTGGGGGGCTATTATAAATAAAACTGCTATGAACATTATTATAGATGTCCATTAGTGGACATACATGCTGATTTCTCTTGATTATATACCTAGGATACAGTGGATGTATGTTAACTTTTGAAGGTACTCTCAAACACTTTTCCAAAATGACTGGTTCAGTTTATATTCCCACCAGCAATGCAGGATAATTTTAGTTGTTCCACATTCTTGCTAACATTTAGTATTATCAGCCCTTTTAATTTTAGCCATTCTGTCAGATGAATAATGGTGTCTCACTGGGGTGATGACTAATGATGGTGAGACTTTTTTCATGTTTATCGGCCATTTTGGATATCCTCTTTTGTGAAGTAGATGTTTGTGCCAAATATGGATTATATGCCTTTTCCTTATTGATTTGTAGGAGTTCTTTATATACCTTGGATATGAGTACTTTTTCAAACACAATGCAACTACCTTCTCCTAGATGGTAGCTTGCCCATTCATTTTCTTAATGATATCCTTTGATGAACCATTCCTAATTTTAATAAAATTTTAATTTAGCGACTTTTTTCTTTTTTGGCTAGTGCTTGCTTTTGACGTTTTTTTTAAAGAAATCTTTGTTTAATGCGTGCTTATGAGCACTTTCTCGTCTGTTTTATCCCAGAAATTGGTTTCAGCTTTTATGTTCCATCTCAAATTATTTTTTTAACATCTTTATTGGAGTAGAATTGCTTCACAATGGTGTGTTAGTTTCTGTTTTATAACAATGTGGATCAGCTGTACATATACATATATCCCCATATATGTATGAAATATATATGAAAACTAACACACCATTGTAAAGCAATTCTACTCCAATAAAGATGTTACAAAAAAGAAAACAATAGTTTAGAAGCTGTAGAAGATGAAAATGGAGAAAGTTATTAAAGTTATTATTTTAATGTATTTATTAAAATAAAACTGCACCGTGAAAGAACTTAGGATTTGCCATTCCTAGTCATCATACCTGAGGTTAGCAATAAAATTAAAAGAAATTCCTGGTAGGTTTTAAGAACATCATTTGAAATCCCCTGAGTTTCTTGGAAAAATACCATTTTTCCCAGGTAAAATAATCATATAAATCCACTCTCACTGTTACTGATTATTACCTTACATTTTCTTTTAATTTGTTACACACATTATGTTTTCTTGAGACATTCTCTTTTCTCTCGTTAATTTCCTTTCTTATTGTTGTGTTCACAGAGAGAGAGAGCCACAGACAGGCTATGAGAAAAAGGATTAGGTAAAGGATCTGCTGGGAAACTTCCTAAGATCCAGCCTTCCAATAAACTTACAGATATTCTATCTAGTTATGAAGAAGAAAATTTATTTTGAGTCTCTTTGTGACTCTCAGAGCATTCATATAAATGTCTGATTTTGAAGATTTTAACAGTGTGTTGCCTCCACAGTAACATTAAGAATAACAATAATTAAGATGTGGCTAAAAAAATTTTAGTGCTTGTCATGTGACACGCACTGTACTTTAGCAGTTTTAGTTTAATCATATGTATGTAAAATCAGGAGGGAGTTCATTTACCTTGGGAAAAATCCCCCTTACTTTTGAGACTGGTTCCCTCCCTCTGGGACCCCCCCTGGGCCCCCCCCCCCCCGATACATTGATGCACTGTGGTCACCCGTCCATGGCCATTGCTGGCCCCTGAGTACCCCAACGGGAAGAATCAGAGCTGATCTTCCTCATTGTTGCATCCCCAGGTCCTAATGCAGCGACTGACACAAAGCAGGAGCTCAATAAATAATAAATTAAATGAGTGAAATAAAATAATACCTTTCAGACCCCTTCTTCTGTGTATATTTTGACATTTCCACCAGGAGGGAAAAACTAAGAGATATCTGAGAAAAACACGAAGCTTTAGAAAAGTTTTTTTTTTTTTTTGATCAACTATTTTACTACACAGATATGAAGTAGTAATAAATAAAAATGACAAAATGAACAGTGTGATAATTATAATAATTATTATAATTATTATAATAATTATAATAATATTAGAGTGGGTTTGCTTTTTTAAAATATGAGGATTTTCAATACTAAATTAAAGCACACTAACCTAAACTTTCTCCATTTTCATCTTCTAAACTATTCTTTTTTTTAAAATATCTTTATTGGAGTATAATTGCTTTACAATGGTGTGTTAGTTTCTGCTTTATAACAAAGTGAATCAGCTATACATATACATATGTCCCCATATCTCCTCCCTCTTGTGTCTCCCACCCACCCTCCCTATCTCACCCCTCTAGGTGGTCACGAAGAACAAAGCTGATCTCCCTGTGCTATGCGGCTGCTTCCCACTAGCTATCTATTTTACATTTGGGAGTGTATATAAAATTAAGAATCTTATCCAAGGGGGCATCCCTCCTTCCCCGCTTTCCTAAAGCTACGGTCCAAACTCTTCTTTATCTGGATTTAATCAGCAGAAATCTGTCAAGATATAGGCTATTGATGACAAGCTGACTACAAATGAGTAAACACGTATTAAAGATTTTGAGCAAAAAACTTTACTTTCTAACAGTATTCTGGGCTTTTTTTTCTTCAAATATAGGCGGAGCATGAGGATTACTAAGGAAAATCTAAGTGAAATACAATTTAGGTGGAGAAATACCCACTTAAATTCTACATATTGTTTCTTTTTTTTTTTTTTTTTTTTGCGGTACGCAGGCCTCTCACTATTGTGGCCTCTCCCATTGCGGAGCACAGGCTCCGGACGCGCAGGCTCAGCGGCCATGGCTCACAGGCCCAGCTGCTCCGCAGCATGTGGGATCTTCCCGGACCAGGGCATGAACCCGTGTCCCCTGCATTGGCTGGCAGACTCTCAACCACTGCGCCACCAGGGAAGCCCTGCATATTGTTTCTTAATAGTTAAAAATAAATCATTCCTATTAATCCCTCTGGCTCCTTTATACAAATCTAGGTCACATCAGTCAAACACAAATTTTAAGGTGGCATAAAATCTAATCTCTTTAATTAGGTATTTCTTTTACTTTATTTTCAAATCTTTCTTTCCTCATCCTCCAACTAAGGAAAAATATTAACATTCTTAAACATGTTTTCAAACAGGCAATCAGAAGCAGAAATCATTTGCAGCAAGTAATACTTTTGAAGAGAAATGAGTTTTCATTCTGACTGAACCACATTAACCTGTTGGAAAATTTACCTATTGAATGACCATAAGTTTTTTCTGACTTCATATCTAAAACACATCTTGTTGAGCTAAATTAATCTTTATTGCCTTGGAAACCATTGCTCCTTTTTCAGCAAGTCTTCCATAACTGACCCTGTCTTATTTCTTTCAATATTCTAGGCCAGTGGTCTATAAACTAATGCTTGCTGTCCTGTTTTACAAATAAAGATTTATCAGAACACAGTCATGGCCATCCATTTGTGTATTATCTATGGTTACTTCTGTGCTGAAACCACAGCTGAATAACTGCAACAGAGACCACTCAGCTCACAAAGGTTAAAATATTTACTATTTTGTCCTTTACAGCAAAAGTTTGCTTTAGGCTAGTCACATACAAAGTGTTCAAATCTTCTGTTTCTTAGCTTTTTGCTCTATAATCATCTTATTCACTAGTTTCATCCGTACATCATTTCCTCAAGTGTGATTAGTAAAGTCCTTGAGGGTTAGAACTGTCTCTCTATTTTATTTTATTTTTTAAATTTATTTTATTTTATTTTTATTTTTTTATTTTTGGTTGCACTGGGTCTTCGTTGCTGCATGCAGGCTTTCCCTAGTTGCGGCGAGCAGGGTCTTCTCTTTGTTGTGGTGCGCGGGTTTTCTCATTGCGGTGGCTTCTCTTGTTGCAGAGCCCGGGCTCTAGGCGTGCGGGCTTCAGTAGTTGTGGCACATGGGCTCAGTAGTTGTGGCTCACGGGCTCTAGAACGCAGGCTCAGTAGTTGTGGCGCACAGCCTTAGTTGCTCCACAGCATGTGGGATCTTCCCGGACCAGGGCTCGAACCCGTGTCCCGTGCATTGGCAGGTGGATTCTTAACCACTGCGCCATCAGGGAAGTCCCCTTGTTTTTTAAATAAAAAATGAAAGTCTGGCACGGTTAGCTGGACATAAGACTTTTACTTAAGTGAGTCTCAATAAGTGTCCATTCATGCCAGGGCTCCTGTCACTGCACAGAAGGCAAGATAGGGTGCCTTCGTGGCCGTGCTTCATCTTCCCTCCTTGTACCCAAGCCCTCTGCCATGGAACTTTACATTGCCCACCACTTTGACCGTGTAACTTGCTCTGGCCTGTAGAATAAGGAGGAAGAAAGTAACTGTGCACTTCTGAGCTAGGCCTCAAAGAGGTCATGCAGATCTCTGTTTGCCCTTTGCCCTTCTGCTTCACTGTGATGGGGACGTCTTTGGGATAACCTGCTGGTCCCAAGAGGAGGATGAGAGATGCGTGGAGCAGAGTTACCTCCAAACATGTGGTGAGCCTGCCAAACTGCCCACTGATTCAGCAGAAAGCAGCTGATCCCCGGCCAACCCTGCAGACTCATGAAAAATGGTAGATGATTGTTGCTTTAAGTTTCCAACTTTTGGAATGGTTTATGAAGCAGGAATAACTAATTGATATAAGAGTACCTTGTCTGATAATACTTACTGCTAATACTTATATTCCTTTGGAATCTTAAAGGCAAAAGTGAAAAAGGTGCAATTTTTTTTTTTTTTTTTGGCCACACCACATGGCTTGTGGGATCTTAGTTCCCCGACCAGGGAGAGAACCAATGCCCCTGCAGTGGAAGCACGGAGTCTTAAACGCTGGACCGCCAGGGAAGTCCCGGTGTAATATGTTTTAGTGACATGGTTCTTATGGGACCAAACTCTTAAAGGTAATATATATGATGTCCCTTTTCACCCAAATATGAAAAGCAATCAACTAATCAATAAGAATTTAGTGACTAAAGAACTCAAGAACTCAACAACAACAAAAAACAACCCGATTAAAAAATAAACAGAGGATCTAGGGCTTCCCTGGTGGCGCAGTGGTTGTGAGTCCGCCTGCCGATGCAGGGGACACAGGTTCGTGCCCCGGTCCGGGAAGATCCCACGTCCGTGAACCATGGCTGCTGAGCCTGCGCGTCCGGAGCCTGTGCTCCGCAACGGGAGAGGCCACAACAGTGAGAGGTCCGCGTAACCGCAAAAAAACAAAACAAACAAACAAACAAAAAAAGACAGAGGCTCTGAAAGGCATTTTTCCAAAGAAGACATACAAATAGCCAACAGGCAAATGAAAAGATGTTCAACATTGCTAATCATCAGAGAAATCAAATACAAATATCAACTCACATTCATTAGAATGGCTATTATCAAAAGACAAAAAATAACAATTGCTGGAGAGGGCGTGGAGAAAAGGGAACCCTTCCTGCACTGTTGGTGGGAGTGTAAATTAGTGTAGCCACTATGGAGAACAGTATGGAGATCCCTCAAAAAAATTTAAAATAGAACTATCATATGACCCAACTATTCCACTTCTGGGTGTTTGTCCAAAAAATATGAAAACACTAATTCAAAACACTATAGGCACCCCTATGTTCATCACAGCATTATTTTTAATAGCCAAGATAAGGGGACAACTTAAGTGCCCATCAGTAGATGAATGGATAAAGAAGATGTGGTATATATAACATGCTGTAGTGTATTTGGAAGTCGAATTATAATAGTGTATATGTGAAACTTATGCAATGTTATAAATCAACGCTAGCTCAATTTTAAAAAAGAATTTAGCGCACATCCACCATGTGCTCATTACTGAAAGATATGAGATTTCTGAAAGATAGAAAAATCACAGTTTCAATATTAATGAACTTATAATTCTGTTGGAGGAGATTAAATAAAATGTGAGATAATTAGAGTATAAGACAGTAATTAAGTGGGAAAATCTACAGAAACTTTGAGCTTCTGGTTAAACATGGTGCTGTGAACATTGTTTAACACTGTGTCTTCACAAAACCCCAAAAAGATCATGAAAGGAACAACAGCAGTAGACATGTCAACACGATTTTGGAAGCTGGAAAGTGAATGGGTGACATAAGCAGAGAGGGAGGAGCTGAAACTTAACCTGGAGGGGAAACAACCGCGGGGGCAAGCCGGGAAAGGCCCATTATTGGAGGCACAAAGTACCACTGAAGGCAGGGATGAAGGATGAACAGGAGGATGGGATGACGTCTCTACGGGAAAGCATCAAACCTCCATTTCCCCTCCCTTTCTTCTCTCTGCCAGGAGACTGACCCTCACTGATACCAGCCAAAGATGAAAAATAAAAAAGCAAAAAGTCCCACCTAGAAAGGCCACATTGTGTAACAGAAATGCCATAGTTTTGATGATCTTAGGAAGTCAGGCCAGAAAAACTCCAGAATCCTTGGGTCTTACTCCCTTGTCTCCTGTTCATGGAAGAAAACACTACTTGACTTCTAAAGCTAGGAACATGCATTACTTTGATGAAAATAAAATGAATAAATAACACTGATAATAGTAGTTACCACCTAGGTTTGGATGGTGGTCAAGAGAAGCTTTTGCCTTTCATATAGTATTTGAAAGTTTTACAGTGACAGCTTACTCTTGTATGATTTGTTAATTTAAAATAAATAAACACACACATAAAAATAAAATAACCAAACTAGAATCAAAGCCTATGGTTTCCAAGTCACTATTTAACAATATAGATAATTTGGAAGCAGCTGAATTTCTCAGGTGGGACTGTAATTGCTAATGCTAGAACCCATTCATTATTACACATGAGGCACCATGCTATGGGTTTTATAGACATCCTCATTTAATCCTCACAATCTTATAAAGCAGGTAGCCCTACTATTAGCTCCATTTTATAGAAGCAGAAACTGAGGCTTAGAGAAATTCAGACACTTGCCCAAGGTTACCTGGCTAGTAGGTATCAAAGCCATGACGTGAACCAAATCTCTTGTCTCTAGAGCTCAAGAACTTAACGTTGTGTCCAGAAGGAACATACTTTCCTTCTACAAGTCCAAAATCATATACTTACGTTAGAAAAAAATAACTCTGAAATTCACCAGAGAATAGGCATTTTAGCAAGAGGAAAATAAATCCCCAATCCTTGTAGTCCTGGCAATAAGCAGGGGCAGAAATGGTTCCTGAGGACCAGAGGCACCCTGATCCCATGCTGCAGCCATGGTGAGAAGTGACCTGTGGTCAGATTGTGCCCCACTGAAATCAGTGGGGTCATTTATATCCCAAGGAGCCCTCAGGGCTTCCCTAGCTAGCATCCTAACCTCTTCAGGTGACCACATCTTTTTAAAAATTGAAGTATAATTGATTTATAATGATGTGTTAGTTTCAGGTGTACAGCAAAGTGATTCAGTTATAAATATATATATTTTTTCATATTCTTTTTGATTATAGGTTAAGATATTGAATATAGTTCCCTGTGCTATACAGTAAATCCTTGTCATTTACCTATTTTATATATAGTACTGTGTATCTGTTAATCCCATACTCCTAATTTATCCCTCCCTACCCTTTCTCCTTTGGTAACCGTAAGTTTGTTTTCAATGTCTGTGAGTCTGTTTCTGTTTTGTATACAAATTCATCTGTATTAGTCTTTAGATTCCACATATAACTGATATCATATGGTATTTGTCTTCCTCTTTCTGACTTACTTCACTTAGTATGATCTTTAGGGCAATCCATGTTGCCGCACATGGCAAAATTTCATTCTTTTTTATGGCTGAGTAATATTCCATTGTGTATATACACCACATCTTCTTTATCCATTCATCTGTTGGACACTTAGGTTGCTTCCATGTCTTGGCTATTGTAAATAGTGGTGCTATGAACATAGGGGTGCATGTATCTTTTCAAATTAGAGTTTTCATCTTTTCCCGATATCCCAGGAATGGGATTGCTGGATCATACGGTAGCTGTATTTTTCGCTTTTAAGGAACCTCCATACTGTTTTTCATACTGGCTGCACCAATTTACATTCCTTAGGTGACTGCATGTTCTTACATCTTATATTCCAATACTGGTATTCTTCACCCAGCTCAGGTCCTTACTAATTTCTCATGTTGGTTAGCTGCCCAGCACATCTTTGGCACACACACGCCAGCAGTCCTTCCAAGACTATAGACTCTAAATGACAGAGATTTATTCTGAACAATACATAGCACACTACCTGCCACCTGCTGTAAGATGCTTAGTAAATTAACGAGAACAAACAGAACGTTAATGAGCCGCTCTAATGCCAAGTCGGGGGAGGGCTCTATGACACATCCGCAGATCCTCCCCGATGAAGCTACCAATTAGAGACAGACTATTACTGTGAGAGGGCCTCTAAAGTTAAAAAAGTAAGGAAAGACATGCCAAGAGCCTCAAAAGTGACGTGGCTACTTAAATCTATGAACCTGCATGTGCATTTGAGTGTTCACATAGCCAGCAACACACTGTATGTGAAAAATAAACAGAACGGACCATTTAAATCATTTAAAAATAGACCATAGAGATGGACTTGCCATAAAATAATACCACTCCGCTAACACGCCGACCTTTCCCCAAGAGCACTGTGTACCCCGCTTCAGCTTCTAAGTCTCTCTACCACTTCATTCACGCGTCACATGAGGTATGGTTCCCGTGCAAAGCGTTATAAAGAAGAGTAATACCAGGCTCAGGGAGTTTCTACTGCACTAGGATCTTCGAGGCACGTGGTAGGTCACAAGCCCGGGGAGCCTGCGAACAGCATCTGCGGGGGAGACAGGACTCAGACAGGAGCTCCCAAGGCCCCTTCGATGCTTGACTGCTTTGCACAAACCTGCTTCTGGGTGGGCTCCCACCGTTCACACATGTCTCTAGCAGGGTCATGCTCTAATTGACCCACTGGCCACCGGCCTTGATGGAGCGCATTTTCCATGGCAGCTGTGACTGCCTCTTAAAGCAGAAAAACATGCCCAACACTCCATTCTCTCACATGGAACCTAAACGGGGTGCCAATCAGCACACGGCATTTTTGCCCCTTTTTGCAAATGAATGGCATTTAGAGATGTCTTATTAAATCTCGATATTCTGAATTAATATCCTGACTATGACCCCAACCTTTAAAGTATGTTAATGATGGAGAAGTATGTGTCAGCAGTCAGGTTTTAGTATAAAATAGAAGGCTGGGTAGCTCATATGCCTAAATAACTAATGTTAATTGTATGCAAACACTAGCTCTAAGCAGATCCTTTAGAGAAGAAGATAATAAATTGCTGTATCAAAGTCTTACATCACCAGTCCTCTAAGTAGTTAATGCTTTCAAGCTGTGCCAGGAGAAAAAGACAGGGTGATGCACTCATTAAAGACGGATGGGTGGGCAGGTGAAAACTTGGTTGTTTTAAAGTATCTGGGACCCAACTACCAGTTAAGACACCAAATTCAAGCATGGTCAAACATGTTTATTAGACATCCTTTCAAAACATCCTTCTATTTAAAAAAAAAAAAGGTCATTAAAAAATACGGTCAATGTTCCCTATGGAGAGTACTTTTGAAACAATGCAGAGTAGTGCAACTCCTTATGTTACAGACATAAGGTGTGCCTCTTTTAAGTCTCAGAATAATTTGCCAACTTCCAATTTAATTATGACTGAGATTCAAGTCAACTGTTTAGTGTTCTAGGGATACACTTTCTGTAGATTCCAGCTGGCAGCAAGTGGAAAGATTCCAAATACATTAAAAATACGCCATGGAGTGGAAAGGAGGGGAGTAGGAAAAAACGGAGAAAAGAAATGAAATTCTTTTGAAAGAATTTTTCTTTCCAGTGACCACTAAAAATATAATCAGATATGACTTACTCTGTTAATTTATAATCTCCCTTTCATGTAAGATTTTCCAAAACCTGCCCTATCTTTCCTGGAAATTGAAATGAAAACTTACTCTTTTTGGGACTTCCCTGGTGGCACAGTGGTTAAGAATCTGCCTGTCAATGCAGGGGACACAGGTTTGATCCCTGGTCTGGGTAGATCCCACATGCCACGGAGCAACCAAGCCCGTGCGCCACAACTACTGAGCCTGCGCTCTAGAGCCCGTGAGCCACAACTACTGAGCCCACGTGCCACAACTGCTGAAGCCCACGCCTAGAGCCCATGCCGCGCAACAAAAGAAGCCACCACAATGAGAAGCCTGTGCACCGCAACGAAGAGTAGCCCCCACTCGTCTCAACTAGAAAAAGCCCGCGGCGCACAGCAATGAAGACCTAACGCGGCCAAAAAAAAAAAAAATTTACTCTTTTTACAGCGCAAGGAATCAGAGGACTTCAAACTTATTCAAATAGTGAAACTTAGACATCTTGAGATATTCTAGTTTTATCTCTAAGACCCCTTTCAGTTAGGAAAAGCCATAGAATCATAGTTTCCAACTATAAATATCAGTAGTGTGTTGATACTAATTAATATGTACAGTGTTATCATTCAGATTCTATCTTCAAAGAAAGCCCAGAGAGTGTCAAAGAATCTAGAGGCCTTTTGTAAACATCAGGTGGTTACACTTCAGAAAGAACCTGGTAAGAAAAAGTTGCAGCTGAGGTTTTGGCTTACTGCCCACCTGGGGCTACTGTCAGCTTTAAATTTAATTATTCTGATGTTTGTCAACTTTTGCCTTCCCAGCAAATGTTGAAGGCAGATCAATAAAGAATATGACACCACATTTCCAGATTTTTCAATCAGCATTGTCTTTCAAAGTAACGTTCATTTATAGAAGAAAATTTTATGGCACAGAAAGCCTCCATGAATTATTCATCAGTTACAGAGTATGCCAACATTCAGTTCCTTTGTACCTCTCAACAGTGTGTACATGTGAAGTGTAGCATGCCAAGGCTCCCCAGTCCTACAGGAAGGCAAACCAGAGCTCACCGGAGGTCCTGGTAAACCGAGAAGAGCAGGGTGTTCAAAAGTGATGGTGGGAGGTACAAAGCGTATCTGCCTTACATGGGACTACCGGATAGTCTACTCTCCAGAAGCCAAAATGTTACAATCACTTACCCTAAGCAGTCTAGGATCAAAAGAATCAGCATGAATCGACAAGGTCTGCTGGTTTCAAGGGAGCAGCCACAGCAAAATCACCTTGGGATGCCTCTGAGGCTGTGGCATTGGCTGTCGGTGCCTGGGGATGCTGAGCAGGGCGGGCTCACCTTTGAAGCCAGTCTCACCTGGGTACGAACTGTCTGACGAAGCACAACTGTAGGGGGAGCACCCTAGGGATGGCATCCCTAGCTCAAAACACCCAGAGCGCCTGATCCAAGGAGAGAAAAACTACATTGTAACGTAAGGGGATGAAAGAATTCATCTCGAAGCTATGTTAACACAGAGGTACTGGCATGGAGATGGCGGGTGAAAGGAAAGGAGCGTGTGAGCAGAAATGGGGTCACAGATGTTCACCTACAGTCACTGCGGACTCCTTCTAAAGTGCTCCAACAGACCAACCTATCTAAATTTGGATAGGTTGTCCATTTTTAAATCCCATTATATTAATGATATCTATAAATACGTTAACACATAACATATGCATTTTATACAAACATGTTATGCACATAGAGGGTTAAGATAATAAGTGTACAACTATTTTAACCAGTAGAAGAGTCACTGCACCTCTCCTCATCTTTTAAACACACAGTCTACCCCAGACAGCACGTATGTCGAGTTTATAAAAATGGACAGTCAAACCTTGGTTGTCTTCGAGGATGTGATAAGGGTCCATGAGCTCAACGGGTTCCCAGGTCATTAACGCGCACAAAGCTCTAAGGTTTCAGCTTTTCTTCCCGAGGTGGCTGACACACAGAAGGACTGCATCCACTCCTCAAAGGAGAGGCTTGGGCCCTGGCTTTCCTCCCACGAATCTGTGGGCTGAGTTGGACCCGAGGGAGGGGCGTGCCACCCAGAGGGTGTGTCACAGCCAGCTCTGGAAGAATGAGGAGTTTCCAGCAGGATTCTAGCTCCTTCCTCAAGCACAGAGTCCTCATCTCCCGGCCCTCTGTGCTCTGTCTCCCACCAATTCTACAGACTACTCCGAACAACACATCAGTTCACGGACACCACAGCTGCAGAAAACTGCCCTTTCTGGGAAGATACTATTAAAACACGCCCAGAACGTTCCGCCGGTTTTCCTCCAACCTGCACAATTCAGAACGGCACAATAACTCAAACACGTGAGACGAAGAAAGAAAAGGATCGATTTCCCTAAGGCTTCTGCATCCTCTTTTCACTTAATGAATGACCATCTCACCAGATGGGCTTTTAGCACTTTTTTCGTGTGTGCTAGGATTTAACAAAAATACTCCAACTCGGGGAGACTCCTTTCGCTCTCAGCCTGGCTGTTCATCATGGCTTTGGATGTTGTTTCCTGACAAAACGCTGGTCTGAGGCCAGTCATGGACTTGGAGCCCTTTTGTATTAGGTACAGGCTGTCTGAAAACAATGGCCTCCTCCGGTAAAGCTCAGGAAGAGGCATTTTTTCCTTTAGTCAGTAATGCCCTGATGCCGGGTTGGATTACCTACCACCCACAGTCCAACTTTTCCCCCAGTTATTTTTGAACACCAGGGCTTTTGCAAACTGGAAACATTATGAAGACAGTTTAAATGGGAGAAGACACTTAGGACAAATATCTCCAGCATCAGACACATTTAGAGGCTAAGAGGTAGAAGGAAACTGGCATAATTGTTTTAAGTGTGAGGGCAGTTCATTTAATTCCTGCAATAAAGACTTAAGCCCCAGCACCCAATTCTGAGATAGTTAATTCAATATAAGGCCCATAATCTACCCATTGAAAGGAAAGACTACATGATCACATTGTTTAAACATTAAGCTTATGTAGTTGAACATTCTCAGCTTACTCTCTTCTCCGTCCAGGTGGCTTTTTTGATTTGTTTTGAAATGGCTCTGGGTCATACCCCTGGGTCGCCCCACCCTCTCTTCCTTGAGTCCAGGCCACCATCTGGAGCTCTGTGCCTCTGATAACGTCCTCCTGACTTGGCCGAAGCACCAGGCGCCAGACAAAGGATCACAACTGGACCACTCGTTGATAAAATGCTTGGCATTTGCAGAGCTGTCATATGTTAGCTGCTGCTAAAAGGCCAGTCGCATTTATTGAAATCTTCTGATTACGCCCAATGCCTAGCATTCTCATGACAGTGATTTCATAGTTTAGCCCTAATGTTTTTTCATTCGTGTCTCAGGATTCTTACCATAAGGATGGAACAGAAGCCTTTTATCATTGCATTTTTTTTTCTCATTAGTCCTCATTTTGATTGTGATGGAAGCTAGTTTTTCCCATTCCCTTGAAATCACAGAATATGATCCCTAACTGATTTTAAATGAAAGGGGGAAGAAGAAACCACGTGTAGTGCTGTAGCTCTTTTCTGGGACCAAAACAGGATTCTAGTTTCAAAGCAACCTGCGTGGATGGGTTCCTTGCCTGTTATAAGGCAGGACAGCACGGCGAGCGAGTAGGGGCACGATCCAACATGGAAACTTTGACTTTTTGAAGTGTTAGCCAATAAAGTAGTTCCTTCCTGATCATGTTCCTCCAAATCTTACTTCTGTTAGTTGAGCCAGAGATACGTTGGCAATTTATTAGAATCCAAAAGCCAATTGCTTACAAACTGTTTATGTAACCGTTTTCCAATTAAATGGCAATGGTACTCCCTACAATGTCATTCTAAAATCAGAGGTACTGCTGTGTGTTCTTTACCTTACATAACTCAGTCACCTGAGGAAGCTGGAGCAGAAATCTTTCCCAAACGATGCTCCTCAGAAGTCTTCCCAGGAAAGCGACTGTCAGTCATTAAAATTAATAAATAAAACATGCCTTAAATTGCATATTCACCTATATTTGAGAAAGGCTTCATTCAACAGTGTTAAACAGGTTTATTAATCATGGACTTCTCAGAGACATGTGTGCCTTGTAACTCTTTAAGACAAAAATAAGGTAAGATGCATTTCCTAAATTTATTGGACCAGAGAACGCCCAACCCCAGCACAAATATTAACTGACCCCAAAACAGAATTTGGAAGCAGAGGGCAAGAAGGGAATTTAGAGATAATTTACTTCATAGTGTCACAGAGAAATCTTAGAGCCAGAGGAATTCAGGAACTTGCCAAGGCCACACAGAATGTATAAGAAGGAGACTTCTGACCAGCAACATTCAGTCCTGCTCTTTAGATGGCTACAGTAGGCCTCAGCGCCTGGCTCTGTTTGCAAGTCCGGTCTGGTCCCCAGTGAGGCTAACCTGGAAACATAGATGCTGCATGTTCCCAGGCAAACAGCGCATCTTACAGCAGATTGTATTAAAAGACTGGGCTTAGGAGATGAAGCCTTCCATAATATAATTTATGACAGAGCTAAGAGTGAAAAAATAGCCTGTATCAATAACAAAACACGCACAGGGCCCTGGTCTCATCTTTTAAACTAAGCAGAAGAGACAGAAACTTGAAGCAAATTTAATCCCATAAGAAGAATGATTCTGTTGGGAAAGATGGAAACTAAATTTCTTAAAAGGTCATATTCAGTAAGAAAGAAGACCCCTCTAAACCCTAACTAGAAAGGCACAGGAAAAAAAAAAAAAGTTAAGTACTGATTTGTCATTTCCCTTGAACTTGTGTTCTGATGATGTTCAATTATAAGCCCAGGTGATTGGCCTCAATCCAAGCTCAGCTATGTGACTCCATGGGAAAGATCAGTTTCAGGAACTAAAAGAACTCGTAGTTCACCAACCACTTAAACACAAAGCACTCTGACGGTGGCTTCATCTAGATATGGTCTTTACGGCACACAACGATCTCTGTGCTACTAGACCCAGTTTCTGCTAATGATTTCGACCTGGATCCCATGTCATTATTTTTGTGACTGGAGAGGAAATTTTATGGACTTTACTAAGATAATATCAACGCCTATTACGTATGGTCATTGTGTATCTCAGCTTCATAAACCGCAAATAGAATAGCCTTATTATTATTCATAGCTCACATTTACTGAGGGCTCACTCTCTGCAGGTTTTGAACAAAGATTCTCTCATTGATTTCTTATAACCCTCTGAGGCAGGTACCATTATCATCTCCATCAGAAAAATGAGGCAACTGAACAGAGAGAGAGTTGAAGAAATTGCCCAAGGCCACTCCACTAACAAGAGATACAGCTGGGACTTGGGGACTTGGACACAAGCGGTCTGAGTCAGAGACCCATGCCCAGGATGCTAAAACTCTCTCCAGAATAAACAGCTCAAGGCAAATCATTAAATCAGAGAAGATGCCAAAGCCATCTCCATGCCTGAGATAATGGTGGGGTGATCCAAAATATGAATTTAGCAGTACAAAAAGTAAGAGTATATCGAAGGCTGCTAATGCGTTTTGCAAAAGGTCTAAATACTAAAGACTCCATGGGAGAAGGGAGGAGTTCTTTCTGTTGACGTCAAAAGAATCATTTTTCTGAGTCACATACTGTTTTCATGAGATTCTCCTGAATTAATCTCCTTCACAAAGAAACCTAGTTTCTGCAAAGGCTGCAGTGAGGGGACCGCCGTCATGGCAGACTGTTCCCCAAACCTCATGCCCACTGTATAGAGCAGAGTTCCACGTTCAGATTGGAGTTGCCATCTGACACTTACTAGATCCAATTTCTTGAGCTGGTCCTATTGCTAACTCACCAGTGATCCTAGGTCAGTCACCAAACTGACTTCTAAATCTGTTAAGTGGTCCATTAATACCTGCTCTGTCTGTATCAGAAAAGGTTAGAGATAACAGTGCCACCCAAAATTTCTATCAACTCTTTTTCTTTTACTTTCTCTCCTTTTTTCCTTCCTTCCTTCCTTCCCTCCTTCCTTCCCTCCCTTTCTTTTCCTTTCCTTTTTTGTCCACTATTTGTCAAAAAGGACTTGAGATGAAATCTCAAGAAACTAGACTCCCCACATCAAACAACTAGCTGCATGGAAACAGTATAGCGAGTACATTGGAATCCATCACCTGAATTTATGCTTATCCTAATCACTACTTGATGCTGCCCCCTAATATTTGCCACCAGCACCCCAAAATGGGGCTAATATTTTTCAAGCAGTTATTCTGTCCCAGGAACTAAGATAAGCATTTCTCACCTGCATCTCTCAATTTTTCCTCATAACAACCTTAGAAGGTAAGTACTTGGAAGAAGGGTATTATTAATCCTTCTCTAACAGATGAGAAGACTAAGCCTAGAAAGTAATTTTTCTTAAAGTCAGAGCTTGTGGTCAGGGGAGCAGGAACTTGAACTCAGGTCTGTGCATGTTCATCACTGTGCTAGAGTGAGATGTGATCAAATGGCTCAACCGCAACATCCTCGAGCCTTCACGTCGCTCTGCGTGCAATTCACCAACATCAAGGCTGTTATTTGTGTGAACATTTTCTAATAAAGAGGGACTAATTCAAAGCAGAACGCACTTAGTGGTTGCCATCAGACGGCTTCTACGTCGCCCATCCACAGCTAAGAAGTGGACAGTCATGGATTTGCTATTTCCCTCTACTTTCATCTATATCATCTGCCCTGACCCTCTCTCCTACCCAACCTGCTGGGCTAGGCTAGTGGGGATTAAAATGTATTCTATACTCCCTGCAAAAATAACCAGTCCATTTCTCTTTCATGCTCATTTGACACAAATAAACTGTAGGAACTGGGGGATTCCAATCTTTCTGTGCCTTTGAAAATTTGCGACGATGAAGTCTTAAAACAAAACAAAAATATCACTGCAGAATGAGGAGATTCTACCTTTCTCTCATTCTATGAGGATCAGACATTAAGTTAAATCATGATTGACTATAGTCTGGATTTTTATAATTTCCACATTTATTACCATTTTGCTCTCAAGTGACATATGATCATAGTGACTGCAAAATATTCCACATGTAGCTTCACCCCTAGAGAAGGAAGGAGGATATTCATTGACTGGGCTATACACAGCGGGCTACATTTTATATGGAATTTTTTTGTTGTTCGGGGGTAGGAAAATAGAATAAACATCTAGAAAACACATACTCCCCCTGGAAATGGTATTACATCATTCTGTCTCACCTGTATCTTTCACTCAGTGTGTACCACTAGCAACCGGTTTGGAAGCTGCGTTCTCTCTGGAAGCTTTATTCAAAGTTAGTGGGAAGAGAAAATATGCCACATTTTAATGAGAATGAGAATGCTGCTTCAAACCACTGACTCTGATTCAACTCAGCGTAATTTGGGAAACTTTAAATTTAATTTAACATTCTGTATTACCCTGCCTAGTTAACAATTTACAGACAGCAAAACATTCATATCTAGTCTTTACTGAAAGCAATCATTTATTTATGGTCTCATGCAAACTAATTATTCCAAAGACTTTCCTACTGACTTTTGAAAATCTTAATGGTTTAATCTCTGCCCGCTTTCAACTTTCATCTCTTCCAAGATCATTTGTTTACTTTAGCAAAGGGAGTTGGGCTAGTCTGTAACTATATATACATCACACCTTTATAAACCTAGTCAAAACTCAAAAACACAAAACAAAACAAAAATCTTTCTACTCTGCCCCAAATTCAAGAGGATAAGTCTAGTTTAAGGTATGTTTAATGATAGGGGAAGAAAAAAAACCCAACATGCATTTAAATCTTTCAAAACAAGTCAACACTGAGGATGCCTTGCTAAACCTTTTTAGGGCTCCTAATAACCAACCATTGGGGTCAAGGACAAAATTGCCTTTAGCAGTCAAATACTTCTGCCCAGAGACAGCCTTCTGATACTCGAATCTCTGTTCCTCCGAGCACACAGGCACAGACAGACCGTACAGAAGCTAGAGGGAGCCTTTGGATCACCTAGTCCAGTTGTTTTCAAGCTCATACACAGAATAATGAGGCTTCCCGTGGACTGGAAAGGGATGAGAAGGGCTGACTCTGGCTCCACCCCAACTTCTACCAGAGAAATTTCAGCTCATCTATCTTATTTTCTGGGCTTCCGGATGAGCCTTTATTTGAAAACAGGGTTCCATAGCTAAAAACAAACACACACTTTGAAAAAGTCCCATCCTGTCCAATCCTTTCACTTTAGGAAGGAGGAAAATGAAGACCATGAGAGTCAGTGACTGGTCCCAGGTCCCAGAATAAGTGAGTGGCCAAGGCAGGGTTATGGCCAACCATGGGCTCTGAGCAATGTGCTCCAGTGTAAGCACTTTCCCCAAGTTGCAGAGGACACAGCTCCTGACAGAAAGGCCCCATCGTCATCCAGGAACGTGCTCAGGTCTGTCTACTACAGCTCTTCCTGGAACTGCCCACAACCCTACAGGGCAGGCTTGCAGGTACAGCGGTGGTCTCATTCCTATTCTTATTTTTATTCTTATTCTTATTCTCAACATTTTTAAAGTACTAGATTGAGAGGCCAGGGACAGGAAAGTAGCAAGAGCCCTGCCAATTTAAGATGAAAAATAAAAACTTTCTGAGATTGAATGTAAACCAATAGAAAATAATATTTGCTTGATAAAGTTGAATTTACATTCAAATTAGGATGGAAGCAGGATCTGTCCTGCTTGCTGTGATCTTCATTCTTTTTTTTTTTTTACATCTTTATTGGAGTATAATTGCTTTACAATGGCATGTTAGTTTCTGCTTTATAACAAAGTGAATCAGTTATATATATACATATGTTCCCACATCTCTTCCCTCTTGCGGCTCCCTCCCTCCCACCCTCCCTATCCCACCCCTCTAGATGGTCACAAACCACCGAGCTGATCTCCCTGTGCTATGCGGCTGCGCTTCCCACTAGCTATCTATTTTACATTTGTTCATTCTTAAAGTCTTGTTACTTAGCAAACCACAGCTGAGCTCACTGCATGGGGTCTAGTCCCAGGGTCACTCTAGTACTCATCAGGATACCTAGCCTCTGCAGTTAGTCTGGGAGTGCATTCTGGATAAATACCACTGTCGCTGGCTCCAGGAAGGTGGGCTCCACGTTTTGTAAAACGTGATGAAACCAAACTGTGAGCAACAAAAACTGATAAATTAAACTGGACTATTCCAGCTATCCCTAGGGTCTCTGATTTACAACAGGCTTCTTTAAATAGACTCCCAAAATAATCTTAGTTGCCATGCACTAGATGAGTATCTAAGCAAGTTCGCTTACCTATATTTGCCTCAGTTTTCTCATCTATAAGATGGGGATGATTAAAGTACCTACCTTACGGGGTATCATAAGAATTTAAGTAAACAGCTCCTGGTACATAGTAATCTCTATAAAAATATTAGTCATTGTCATTGTTGTTATTCTTATTTTGTTAAAAAAATAAAATAAAGTGTTACGGGCTTCCCTGGTGGCGCAGTGGTTGAGAGTCCGCCTGCCGATGCAGGGGACACAGGTTCGTGCCCCAGTCCGGGAGGATCCCATATGCCGCACAGCGGCTGGGCTCGTGAGCCGTGGCTGCTGAGCCTGCGTGTCCGGAGCCTGTGCTCCGCAACGGGAGAGGCCACAACAGTGAGAGGCCCGCATACCACAAAAATAAATATAAATAAATAAATAATAAAATAAAATAAAGTGCTAGAGAGGCTAAGGATGGGAAAGAAGAGCCCTGCCAATTTAAGATGAAAAATGAAAATGAAATTGTTATGAATTTTAATGTAAAGTAATAGAAAATAATAATCGATGGGTAAAAGTGGAATTGACAAACAAGTTGGGGTCATAGCTCCACCACCTTGCTGCTCAAAGCTGACCTGGAGCAGCAGCTTTGCCATCGCCTGGGAACTTGTTAGAAATGCAGAATCTCAGCACCCAACCCCACTCCCACCTACCAGATCAGAACCTGCCTTTTAACAATATCTCCAGGGAATTTATGTGCATATTAAAGTTAGAGAAAGGCTGCTCTATGGCATATACTGAGGTTTTAGCGCTTGTAGGTTAAAGGAATAAGACCTCACTCTGTAGTTATACCTCCACACATTCTCCTAAATCCTATACCCCTCATGTTAGATGGTTCCAACCAACCTGAGTCTTAAAGCAGATGTTCCTTTCATGAGACAGAACAATATGTTAGGAGGGCATCAAGAGCAGTGAAATCTCCTCTTGTTAGTAATGTCATCATGACAGTCATCATCAATGGCTAACATTTATTGAGCTCTTAAAATATGCAAGGATTAATGTAAGGTGCTTTCCATATGTTCTCAATGAATACGCACAATACCCTTTCAAGGAGGCAATACTGTGCCCATTTTATAGATGAGGGAACTGAGGCTCAAAGAGGCTACATCACTTTCTCACATCCAAGTTGAATGGGAAAAAAGGCCTTTCTGAAGTCCACTCTCTTTCTCAAAATTGATGCCTACGACATCAAAATCATATCTCTGTGAAATAGGGAGCAGGAATTATCTTTATTTTTTATTTTTTTTAATTTTTTTTTTTTTTTGCAGTATGCGGGCCTCTCACTGTTGTGGCCTCTCCCGTTGCGGAGTACAGACTCCGGACGTGCAGGCCCAGCGGCCATGGCTCACGGGCCCAGCCACTCCGTAGCATGTGGGATCTTCCCAGAGCGGGGCACAAACCCGAGTCCCCTGCATTGGCAGGCGGACTTTCAACCACTAGTGCCACCAGGGAAGCCCTATCTCTCTTTTTAGGTAAAGAAAACTGAGACACAGAGTGGGTGAATGCATGATGTAGAGTCCACAACCTGAGACTGAGGTCAGGATTAAGTCCATCAGGATTCGAGTTTTTTTTGTTTTTTTTTGCAGTACGCAGGCCTCTCACTGTTGTGGCCTCTCCCGTTGCAGAACACAGGCTCCGGACACGCAGGCTCAGCGGCCACGGCTCACGGGCCCAGCTGCTCCGCAGCATGTGGGATCTTCCCGGACCAGGGCACGAACCCGTGTCCCCTCCATCGGCAGGCGGACTCTCAACCACTGCGCCACCAGGAAAGCCCAGGATTCAAGTTTTCCAGATTGAATAATCCTGCTGCTAGAAACACCAATGATCATATAACGGCATTGAAGAGATGGGGGGAAAACAAATCAAATGAAAAGAAAGGTTTCCATTCATGAAGCTCTGTACAACTAAACCAAGGGACTTCCAATTTTAATCTCTGAAGTCAGGGTCTTATTGGGGTGTCAGCCTCTTTGGCAAACCAGAACTTCCAGATTTTTATTGCCATCGCCTGTGGCAACTGGCCCTTATCAGCATATCTCAGCTAACATCCTACACAACGTTATGCTTGCACACCTGTGAAATTCTCCTAATTATAGTCTTTCTGATTTCCCTCACTAGCTCTCCATCCAAGTTTGATATCCAAAGAGTTTAGAACTCAGCAAGGCTTGTCAAAATCATTCCTTGATAGCACCAATGTCATCAATCAAAGACACAGGTTTAGAATCAAGTGATCAGACTACTTACCCAGGCCCCAATGAATGCCTTCTTCCTCTGTCCTCGAGGGCAGCAGGGAAAGAAACAGGATTTGTTGACTAAAAATTCTGAATCAGTTTGTGCGGGCTGTCACTGCAAGATACCACAGACTGGGGTGGCTTCAACAACAGAAATTTATTTTCTCACAGTTCCACAGGCTGGAAGTCCAAGGTCAAGGTGTTGGCAGGTTTGGCTTCTGAGGCCTCTCACCTTGGCTTGCAGACGGCCACTTTCTTGCTGTGACCTCACAGGGTCAGCCTTCTGTGTGTGCATATGCCTCATGTCTCCTTCTCTCTTCCTCTGTGTCCAAATGTCCTCTTCTTATAAGGATACCAGTCATATTAGATGAGGGCCCACCTTAATGACCTCATTTTAATTTAATGACATCTTTCAAGGTCCTATCTCCAAATACACTTGAGGTAGGGCTTCAACAGAGGAATTTGGGGAGGACACAACTCAACTCACAGCGGATGCTGAATGGATCTTTTCCTCCATTATCACTAAGTCCTAGGGCTATGCTGAGGCCTTCTCAACCAGCGTGGGTTTGGTAAGAACAAGAATTTGCAATAATCTGAATCTCTCAGACCCATGACTCAAAGCACTCTGGGGGAGAAGGAAGAGGAGGGATCTCCAGATCAGAACTTTTCTTTTCTGTTTACTGGGCCGAGCTTCGTCTCTGCCCCTATTCAACCCGAGTGCAGGGGAGGTCACTCTACAGTGGGTTTTTAACAAAATTTAAATGGCACTTCTAAAACAGTCTGAGTCAGAGACACGAACAACTACATCTAAAAAGTACAAACTGGAAAGAACTGGCATCCGGCAGCCTGGAAGGCTTCTCGTGCCCTGAGGCACATGCTCCTGAGCGGTGAGGGGCTCAGTCCTGGGAGCTGGCGCTGGGCTTCGCAGACAGCTGTCCTGTGCAGCAGGACAGCCAGCCCCGGGCCAGCCCTCGCAGCTCCCCAGGCAGCACCAGCAAATGTCAGCAAGTTGGAGCGAGGAAAACCAGCACGGAGCGAACATGTCAGGAGGTGCCGGCTTCACACAGGATGTGTGCAGGCTTCTAACAATGAGCTAGACGTTAGGTTCCTGGGCATCTAAACCATGATACCATAGGAACAGAACAAGACTAAAGTGAGAGTGAGATTTGCTATTAAAATGAAAACCCATACATCATTTAGTCTAATAAAGTTCATTAATTTAGACTGCTCTAATTTTCAGTTTTAGTAATTCAGCTAATTCTTTACATCATTAATTTTTAAACTTCGATCTCCAAACCTTTCCATATTGATATAAAATTCCATAATCTTCCTTGGGGTTTTAAAAGGTTATTTTGCCATTTCATTTGGTGTATGACACGGACTTTAAAGTAAAACTTATTTTAGATCAATATATTACTAAATGTATTGAAGATTATATTTTAGAGATCTCTTGTACAGAGACAATGCAGAACACTGCAGCTATAGAGGAAAATTACACGAGCAAGGAAACAGAAGGAAAAATTAATTCCCCCACTAGAAATTTCCTTATTAATTTCCCTATTAATTTATTAATACATGGGAAGAAACAAGTAAGAATCACTAGACATTTGAGGAAAACAAACAACACAAAATGGGATCAAGATGAAAATATAACCACATGATTCTAGAGAATACAAATAATTCATACAACAGAAGAGGACCTAAATAAAAATTCAAATTCAATTCACATCCTCTAAGGTGTTTGAGAACACACTGTATCCATGAAATAAAAATGTTAAAAGATTAAAGGAGCAAGCAGAGAAAAAGAGGGATTGGGGAAATTAAAAATGATTGTGAAAATAAAAAGAAATTCAATAGGTAAGCTAGAAGAAAATGTCAAGGAGATTGCCAAGAACATAGAGCAAAATAAAAAAGAGATGGAAAATATGAAAGAAGAATTAAGAGAGATGGAGGACACCCAGCACCCATTTGGTAGGAATCTCAGCAAGAGTATACGGAGAAGAGGGGAGAAAATAATAAGAGAAAACTCCCCAGACCCAATGAAAGAAACAGGTCTTCATATGCCTTCATTAAAGGGCAAACCAGGTGCTGAATAGGATGAAGAAAACAAACAAACAAACAAAAACAACCAGCAAGACATATCCTGGTGGAATTTCAGACCTCTGAAGATACAGAGAAGATCTTTAAAGCTATCAGAGACCAAATCAGGTTACCAAGAAAGGAAAAGGACTCAAGCTGCCCTCAGACTTGGCAGACATTCTGAATTTCAGAAAACAGTACAACAAAGCCTTTCAAGTTTTAGGGAAAACATACCATTGAATCTGGAGATCTATACCAGGTCAATCAAGCATGTGGGCAAAATAAGACATTTTCAGACTTGGAAGGATTCCATTGACCTCCCATGCATCCTTACTGAAAAAAGTTTGACTCAAACAGAAGGAAAAATTAATCCTCAAACATAAAACTATAGATTCCAAGAAAATGCAGAATTAGTTTAAGAATAAAACAGTAGGTGGTGTTTGTCCCACGGTGACAGCTATGCAACAGATCTAGAAATATGGTTAGAACATGGTCAGAGGGTTCCAAGAATGCATCTTCAAGAAAGAGTTCATTCAGCAAGTTAGCATGATTAAGAGGACAGAAGATCTTAGTGATGCCATTAATATATTCATTTTGCTTAGCAAAAAAAAAAAAAAGAATTGGGATTAAAAGCTTTGTGTAGGGCTTCCCTGGTGGTGCAGTGGTTGAGAGTCCACCTGCCAATGCAGGGGACACGGGTTCGTGCCCCGGTCCGGGAAGATCCCACGTGCCGCGGAGCGGCTGGGCCCGTGAGCCATGGCCGCTGAGGCCACAGCAGTGAGAGGCCCGCGTACCGCAAAAAAAAAAAAAAAAAAAAAAAGCTTTGTGTAAACTAAAAATCTGTATAAGAAAATCATGGTGCAACTATGATGCAAACTACAAAGTAACATAAAGTAACATAATTTTAAGCAAAATAAAGTAAGGATTTTGCACAAGGGCCCTTTGATGATGCTTTGATAATGCTTGAACATTCTCGTAGAGCAAAACAGCATCAATGCTCAAAATAATTCCTTTTCTCTACAGGTCCAATCACATACCTGCTTTGCAGTTAAGAACATTTATATAACTTTAATGTTATAAATGCATTCTATTGGTTTTCAGATCTCAAAATCAACCTATAATAAACAAGAAAGCCTGAAAGTTAGAAGATGTACAATATTGTAAACCTTGACAATGTAAAAGTCGGGTATAGAGGAGAATAGTAAGAAGGCAGAAAATGTGGGTAGGAGAAGAAAAGTGAGGTGAAGGAGTGGTAGTTTCCTCCTTTCCCATTATAGGGAGTCAGGCGGTACTGTCACATAAAATATAGCAGTATGCTATTTCGAGTTATAAAGACTACCAACAGTAGATTTAAAACTAATAAAACTCTGGAAGTGGGTATTAAAGTTCCTAGTTTAAGAGCACTTGTTGAAAGAAATGCAAGTACAAACATATTATTTAGAATTTATAGTAGTACCTACCAGAAGTAAAAAATAAACTTTTAAAACAGTTATACCTGCTATAAAAGGGCAACACAAGGTATCCCTGTGGTGATGCAACTGCTTTATGTCTTGGTTGAATCAATGTCAATACACTGCTTGTGATACTGTACTGCAGAATTGCAAGGTGTTGCCCAGTTATATTCTTAATTCTACCAAAGATTCTACCAAGCTAATATATTTATTTTCTTTTTCCACCTTTCCTGAGGTATAATTGACAAATAAAATTGTAAGACGTTTAAAGTGTACAACGTGATGATTTGATATACATGCACATTGTGAAAGGATTCCCACCCTAAAGTTAATTAATACATCCATCACCTCACATAGTTACCTTTGTGTGAGTGTGTGTGTTTGTGTGTGTGTGAGAGAGACAGAGAGACAGAGACAGAGACAGAGAGAGGGAGACAGAGAGAAAGAGAGAGGGAGTGAGCTTAAGATTTACTCTCTTAGCAAATTTCACTTACACAATACAGTATTGCCAACTATATTCACCATGTTACACATTAGATACTCAGAACCTAACCATCTTGTAACTGAGAACTTACACCTTTTTACCAACCTCTCCCTATTTCCCCCACCCCTGGCAACTACTATTCTACTCACTGTTTCTATGAATTTCACTTTTTTTAGATTCCACATGTAAGTGATACCCTAATGCATCTCTAGATGGATACACAGTAAGTTAATTCATTATATATTAAGAATGCTTTAGGGCATTAGGGCTAATTCTCTTGTGAAATCTCATTGAAAAAGGATGCTCTACACAAAGCACTGCAAATAATTGCTGAGATAAATTAAACAAAACCTAAATAAATGGAGATATATATCCTGTCTGTGGATTTTAAGATACAATATTAAGATGTTCATCTCCCTGAAATTAATTTATGGATTCAATGCAACCCCAATAATATTCTCAGCAGGTGTATTTAAATAGAAATTGGTAAACTGACGTTCAAATAGACATGGGAACATGAGAGCCTAGGAATACCAAAACAATCTTGAAAAAGAACAAAGATGGAAGACTTATATGACTAAAAACACTTTCTATAAAGCTACAGTAATCAAGACAGTGTGGTACTGGCACAGTGAAAGACAAGTTGATCAATAAATGGATTAGAAGTTCCAGAAAGAGAGCCACACTTTCATGATCAATAGATTTTCTACAAAGGTCCCAATGCAATTCAAACAGGAAAGGAGTCTTTTCAACAACCGGAACAACTGGATATCCACGTGGGAAAAAAATGAACCTCAACCCCTGCCTCGCAGTACATACGAAAATTATTTTGAGATGGATGACAGATGTAAACCTAAAGTCCAAGCCTATAAAGCTTTTAGAAGAATACATAGACTACCTTTGTTCCCTGGGATTAGGCACAGACTTCTTGAACAGATAGGATACAAAAAACACAAACCATAAAAACTGATACATTAAACTTCATTGAAATTAAAACTTCTATTCATTAAAAGAGACTATTAAGAAAATAAATAGGCAAATCTCAGGCTGGGATAAAAAACTTGTAAAACATAAAGTAGACAAAGAACTTGTATTCAGAATTTATTTTTAAGAAGTCCTACAACTCAATAAGAAGATAAACAACACAATTTAATAGTGGGGAAACAAAGACTTGAACACGCACTTCACAAAGAAAGATATGCAAATACCCACTAAGCACATGAAAAAATTCTTAAATAATTAGTTATCAGGGAAATGCAAACTAAAATCACACTTAGATGCCCGTCTACCAAATGACAATACTAAATGTTGATGCGGATGTAAAACAGCTAAACCTCTCATACGTGGCTAGTGAGAATATAACAAGGTACAACGACTTAAAAAAGATTTGGTATTTTCTTATAAAGTTAAGCGTACACCTCCCCTTGGCCTAGCAATTCCACATCTAGATGTTTATTCAAAGGAAATGAAAACACAAATCCACATAAAGACTTTTTCGAGTATTTTCATAGCAGATTTATTCATATTAGCAAAAAATTATAAACAAGTCAAATGTTCATCAACAGTATGAATAAACAAATTGTGGTACAGCTGTACAATGGAATACCACTCAGCAATAAAAAGGAATGACTATTTCTATATACAAGGACATGGATGAATCACACAGACCTTACACTGAGCAAAAGATGCTTATGCAAAAAGAGTATGAATCCTTTATATGAAGTTCTAGAACAGGCAAATCTATTCAGAACTGTGGAGTAAGAGAATGCACTGACAAGGGACACAAGGGAATATCTGGGGATGTGGAAATGTTCAATATTGTGATATAAGTTATGTGGATATATCCATGTTTTAAATCTTATAGCTAAGATCTGTACATCAATGTATGCCAATTATACCTTTAAAAAATAACTTAAAAAAATAATAGAGGGAGTGGAAGTTTACATCAAACAAGGATGGCAGGGTGTTGTTAACTGCAACTGGGTGATGGATATGTGAGGTTCATTGTACTATTTTGCTTATTTTTTATTACAGAAATCTTCAAACACATGCCAAGGAAAAAATGTACACTGAATTTTAACTTTGTATTATTGCAACATGATCATATAGATGCTTAGAATTCTAATATTTAAGCTTAAACATTCAACTGACTGATTTTTATTACTTTTATTGCTTTTTTTAACGGTAAGCTAAAAAAAAAATTTCAGCCTGCTATTTCCAAGCTTTTCTCTCTAAATATCATATTATAAGTGAGGAAAATCTTTACTGCTAATAATCAAAAAACAAATTGCAGATAATCATTAATATATTATCCTTCTAAAACATTGGCTTTTGAAATACCATAGTTCTTCCCATGACTTAAAGAAGAATTGTACTTAGAAGAGTGAAACTTATGAATACGGTGAAGGTCAACTTGAGAATAAGAGTTTGCAGAATTTTTAAAAACGTTAATGATAAAAATGATTCACTTGTATTTTATCATCAATCTTTTTAATGTTTCTTATCTTTAACCAAAGGTCTTTCATGACTATACATTGAACAATATATGAATAAGAATAAAAACACTTTAAAGCGGCACTGTGGTTTGGCTTTTCTAGCTACTCAGTGATCTGAACAATTCCTCTCTCTTTCTCTGTCTCTGTCTCTCTCTCCCTCTCTCTCCCTTCTCTCTCCTCTCTCTCTCTCTTTCCCTCTGTCTCTCCCTGCCACACACACTCTCTCATAACATTACATCTCTGAGGTATCTTGGAGTAACAAGAGCTTAAATTGTTACCACATAAACTATAAAAATGTACCTTATAATACTTCCCAGTAGAATATTTTCATAAATGGGGATTATCTGTAAATCTGTTTTGGCCAGCTACTAAACTGGAATTTAGACTATGCATTACATATTAGCAGAGATGTTCTAATGCCCAGTTTCAAGCTTCCCTTAAATTGCTTATAGCTTATTTATTTTTCATACCATTTTCAATAAAGTGATTCACAGGCAAAGCCTGCCTTTGGTCATTCTGAGGAGAAAAAAGAGTAACTTATGGGCAGGGCAAATCAGTCTCTCCCTTCCTGAGTGGGGTCCAATGTCTTTTTTTCTGGCGTGCCTAGGAATGTGAAAGTACACTTTGTTATAGGCTCTTTCCACAAAGAGAATCCACAGATTGTTTCCAAGTATAACGATTTAGTGGATCATTGACCCTAATAAGGAGTCAAGTCCAATTTCAGAGAATTCTTGTTCTCAAAGATAAACTCATGAATAGTTCATCAGCTGAAGTGGAAGAGCTGCCTTATAATTCCTTTCATGTATACCAGTCTTAAGACTTTTTCAAAGGACTGGATAATTGTGCCCACAATTTCCACGCTCACTGAAGTGTACTTTAAACAATATGAGTACCCAAACAAATGAGGTAATAAAAATTAAAGTTTGATATCTCCTTTTTTTAAATTAGTGTCAGGTCTAGTTCTTAAACTAAACACGTGCAGAATTAGCTCAAAATCAGCTGAGAAATATCTGGTTCATGCCATGACCTCCAGGCAGACATGTACTTACACCATCGCAGATACAGGGTGTGCGTATGCTTAAAACTTCTAGGCAAGAACACAGGGATTTTTTGAATGCTAAAACAAGATAGCAGGCAGAATTCTGACTTGACTAGAACCAACTAGCCTGAGTCATGTTTTAAAGCAGTTATCACACAAATTATAAAATAAAATGGGGCTTCCCTGGTGGCGCAGCGGTTGAGAGTCCGCCTGCCGATGCAGGGG
>NW_006797481.1:6591807-6598628 GCF_000442215.2 Lipotes vexillifer | reverse complement strand
AGGACAAAAAAAAAAAAAAAAAAAAAAAAAAAAAAAGAATGTGACTTATTGACAAATAAATTGACTTGAGATTAGGATACGAAGCCAACAAGTGTACCCGCTGGACATCATCCTGTATCCCAAAGTCAGATGTCAGTGCCCACGGTCCCTGAGCGGATGGGTCACCACTGGGCAGGGTACGAATTAGGAGGGTAAGGCAAAGACCTTGAATAGTTGAAACTGGAGGAAATAGTCTGAAAAACTTTTTTTTTCTTTTTTTTTTTTGCAGAGGTTGAACCTGATGAATAAGGATGAAGGAAAAGAGAACTGTAGATGGTTTGGGATAAGCAAACACAGGAGACTGACAGAAAACGTAAGAAGTCATTCAGTCAACAAAAATTTACTCAGACCCTTGGTGAGAAAGTCTGGTCACCAAGATAGGCACAAAAACAAAAGTAATCTCTCTGAAACTTAGTGCCATGGTAAAGCAGAAATGAAGCCACTGTATCTTCCAAAGATGGTTACTTAAGATATTGTAATTTATGCAGGTACCCTCACCAGAAATCATAATAAAAAGCTTGAAATTTTATGAAATATTTTGTTTTATGTGCAGAAGATTGCAGTGCAAGGGCAGGGCTGCAGGTAGTGGGATGGGGGTGTGGATCAAATTATTTGTTAATACATTTCATTGGGTTATTTTCCAAGACAAATAGCCAACAGGTCCGGTTTACCCTGAAACCTCTAGTACAAGGCAGTCATCATTCTTACCATAAATAATTGGATCCATTTAATAAAGAAGATGTGGCACATATATACAATGGAATATTAGCCATAAAAAGAAATGAAATTGAGTTATTTGTAGTGAGGTGGATGGACTTAGAGTCTGTCATACAGAGTGAAGTAAGTCAGAAAGAGAAAAACAAATACCGTATGCTAACACATATACATGGCATCTAAAAAAAAAAAAAAAGGTTCTAACGAACCTAGGGGCAGGACAGGAATAAAGACGCAGACATAGAGAAGGGACTTGAGGACACGGGGAGGGGGAAGGGTAAGCTGGGACAAAGTGAGAGAGTAGTATTGACATATATACAGTACCGTATGTAAAATAGATAGCTAGTGGGAAGCAGCTGCATAGCACAGGGAGATCATCTTGGTGCTTTGTGACCACCTAGAGGGGTGGGATAGGAAGGGTGGGAGGGAGACGCAAGAGGGAGGGGATATGAGGATATATGTATACACATAGCTGATTCACTTTGTTATACAGCAGAAACTAACACAACATTGTAAAGCAATTATACTCCAAAGAAGATGTTTAAAAAAAAGGAAAAGAAAAAAAAAAAGAATTGGAGCCATTTAAAAACCACCAAGTCAAACTCAAACCTTCAAACCTGAATCTCAAGTACAAGACTACATTCTTTCTTGATGTCACACTCGGAATCTGAAAATCAATCAATCGGAATCGAGCATCTACTATGTATAAAATAACAATATATAATTAGATAAGGGGATGGGAAACTACATACAAGTAAATTCAGCAAAGCAAAGTTCAAGGGATTAGGCAACCTTTGGGAATTGAACCGATTTAGGCACAAGCCCCTTTCCTAGGAAAGACTTTATCTTTCTTCTTTCCCAGATTCATTCTATCATCCAGGTTACATAAACTATATTGTATTAACAGCATCAGTACCAACTGATTGTCAGAGTTTTGTGGGATACCCTTATCCATAAACAATCCTCACTATGAGTTATTCTCACAAATGTTCACTGGTAATGATGACACCAAAGTCGACAAGTCAATGCACGTTCCCACATGCTGGAGGCATAAACAACAGGCAGTTAGAGACCCCAACAGCTCCTTTTCCCTGGTGGAGTACACCAAGCGTGGCTTGTAGTCTCAAAGAGGACAGCAAACTAATTCTCTTTCTAGATGCCAATGTGACGAAGCCCGAGGCTAAAGACGTCCAAAGCAGTTGCTCAATTATGATGGGGAGAGGTAGGGTTATAAGAGATAACCTTTGGGGGAAATAGTTTGCTAAAAGCAGAGAACTTGTTCTGTTGCTTAACCTCTTATGTCCCCAAAGGAGTTCATTACCCTATTATTCCATTTACTACAAAGAGAATGGCCTGCTACTCTGATTCATTATGTTTCAGAGTTTTGTTCAACTTAAAAAAATTAAAAACCCTGCCCAATCCTGTGGGAAACCAAAGCAGCCTCTCCCCAGACTTCCATTAAGCCAGTAAGACACCAGTAATAGACTCTCAGACACACAGAATGGCCTATTAGAGACCAACAGTATCATCTAAATTTTTCCAGTAACTGCATAAAAAAAAGTAAAAGAAAACAGGTGAAATTAATTATAACAATTATTTTATTTAAGACAATATATCAAGATATATTTAACCTGATACACTATCCCTTCAACAAGAGCTCAATAGCCACATGTGGTTAGTGACTACCAACTGGACGATGCAGTCAGAGGCCATAATATCCCACAGAGTTCTCACTGTTTTACTAAGCTATTTTGCCAATCACTATTTTTCAAAGCCTGTTTTGGTGGCAGGTCTTTTATTTGTTCACACATGGTGATGAATACAAAATATGTACAACTCAACAGTCTTGGTGATGGGAAACCTTACTAAAACCTTCTTAGCCATAAGGAAAAGGGCATTTTTAAAAAGGAACCACCATGAGAAGGATGGCAAGTGTGAAATGCATGCTGAGCTCTCTCTAGATAAAGTGATCCAGCTACTGGCACATTCTGAAACAAAACAACCTCAACAGGCACCGGTCCAACGCTGTCATGTGACCATGAAGCAGCTATGCTCCCTGAAGCCATCAGGAAACCTCTTGGTCTAATAGACAGTCAGTGTTTCCCTGAAAGTGCTTCCTCCTACCTGTCAAGTCCTCTCTCCAGGTACCCTCTGCCAAAAACGTCTCCTTGCCAAGCATGAGGCGATGCTAAGAGACCCTCCTTTCATGGGACCCCAAAATCACATAGGACTGGTAATTGGAAGCAGCAGTGACACACATGAAAATAAATAGTGTACTTCTGGTGAAGGAGGAGGTCCAGAGAGGGTAGAGGAAAACGTGGAGAGAATGCAAAAAAAGAATGAAAGAAAAGTGAATGAGTTAAGTAATTTAAAAGAGAAGTACTTATTATCCCCCTACATTTGAGGAAAGGAGGGAAAAAGGGAGGGAGGGAGGGAGGAAGGAAGGAAGGAAGGAAGGAAGGGAGGGAGGGAGGGAGGGAGGGAGGAAGTAGCAAAATCTACTTATCCTCAAAGTCAACTCCAGTTAATAATAAAATCCAGGGTCAGTGTCTTAATGCTTGAGTGAGGCAGCAGACAAGCTTTCCAATATAATTAACAGAAGTGGATTTACCATGAAGTTAATGATGCTTAAGCTGCAAGGACTCTCACTTGCAGGGATGCTTTCAAAGTCCTGGGAGGAGCCCTAATATTTTTCACATGGTCATATGTCTGTAAAATTTGCGCACATGCGTGCACGCATAAACACACACACACACGCACAAAGAAATTTCAATCAGAATCTTAAGACTCTCTTTTCATTTTGACTTCCCTCCTTGTAGGTCAGTGCTGAAGTGGCACAGAGTATATTTTAAGAATCTGGCTAAGAAGACGTTGAGTCAGGAATACATTTAGTTTGGGGTTTTCTGGAATATATTTATGGGGTTCACTGCCACCTCTGTTTATTGTTACATTATTGTTAGCTATCACTGCAGTGTAAAAATGACTTCCAGGGACACTGCTACCATGTACGATGCTGACTCAGTGTCATGACGTGAAGATGTGAGAACAGAGGTCATGTGATAAGAATGTGTCCCATGGCATCCAGCACTAGAACTGTGTGGGCCCTAGAAGAGAAACAAGGTTTAAAATGTACAGAGGTCTATGGAAAAAATCTTCCAACCATCAGGCATGTAAAATCAGAAGCAGAGGATTCAGTACTCATCAACATCTAGTCAAAACCTAAGTTCTCTCCTACCATAAATATACTTGGTAATGAAACAGGTATAATTATAAATTCACCATACATTTTTCAGTAGGCACTATGAGAAATCAAAATTATCAAAATTCTGGTATTTATAGACCCAAAACTATAGCAGTGAGTGTAACTGTGCGAAATTGCTTGTTTTATGTATTCCAGCTAGCAATACAAAAAATAAATTTTAATAAACTATGCTAAAATAAAGATAAAAGTATTTTTCTTTTCTCTATACAGAAAATATTACAAAACTGTCGTCACGTGAAGAGGCAATCAAAGAGCATGCCATCTAAAATGTAGGGGGAGGGTCTTCCCTGGTGCCACAGTGGTTAAGAATCCGCCTGCCGATGCAGGGGGCACAGGTTCGAGCCCTGGTCCTGGAAGATCCCACATGCCGTGGAGCAACTAAGCCCACAAGCCACAACTACTGAGCCCATGTGCCACAAGTACTGAAGCCCACGCACCTAGAGCCCGAGCTCCGAAACAAGAGAAGCCACTGCAATGAGAAGCCCGTGCACCGCAACGAAGAGTAGCCCCCGCTCGCCACAACTAGAGAAAGCCCAAGTCCTGCAACGAAGACCCAACAATGAAGGCCTGATGCAGACAAAAATTAATTAGTTAATTTTTTTTTACATGTAGAGGGAGAAGTATTACAAAGATATGTCAATATGTTTATTACTTAACTGCCTGTTGCTCTGTATGGCATGATATTTGATAACTGTCGTGTTTAAGAAAGAAATTTGACATTTCTTATGATTTTTTCCTCTTCCTAAATAAACATTCATCTTTATACCTAATTTTGTATTCATAATTTTTCATTATTTTGCCTAAAGGGGCTCCTCAAATAATACAATCTTCATATTGCATGCAAGGCTCCATAAAACCTTAGCAAAAAATAACTACACATACCACCATCCCCACCATGTGCATACACACGTACACACGGATGCGCGTGTGCGCGCACGCACACACACGCACATATTTACTTGGGCAAGAACTGCCATGTTGACCCAAGTCAAGGATACCCACTGGACTTCCCATCCACTCCTCTCACAGGTTCTGCCCAACAGATCCAGAGATGAAGTGACTCAGTAGGGCTTTGGCAACTATCAGAATTGTATTAACATGTAATCTTGACAGATTTGGCTTTCCAGGAAGAAATGCATGGGTCCATATTTGCATACTAAGTGTCTGAATTCCACTATTTCACTGGAAAAGGTGAGCCTCTGAAACATTTGCTTGTCTTTTACTCATTCTTTAAAATTCTAAAGACATTCTGATACACCCTACTTAAAGTTGACCTATAAGCTCATCCTTGTGTGTAAGTAGGTTGAAAAAGACTAGTCAATGATTATGATAATATTCAAAGTATTCCTGTTCTATTTGGGGTCTGTAGTCCCTGTAAGGTATCTCTGTCACAAGGCACTATATATTCACTTGTCACAAGTGAATTTTTACTGTCACAAGAGCAACAGTAACAGAAGTACTCTGGTTGTCACAAGGAAGGTAAATGAATATTGCTGTCCAGCATCTCATTAGAAATTGGTTTCACCAGGGTTTTGTAAAATTTTCTTCTGCTGATTGTCTTGTTTGCAGTCATCCCACTTCAACTTACCATGAGCTCTTCTGTTGCTATACAACGGCTTTTTATAGGAACTGGGTATATTCCCCATCTTTTGATGTTCAATTTACATGGTGACACTGTTGAGACCACTGAAGAAGCCACGTGTAAAGCTTATGATTGACACAAGTCTCACAGTCACACATACCACTCTTGGGACCAGGAATGGCCAGCCCTCGTGCTTAACTTCTGTATCAGTCACGGTCTTGGCAGGAAACAGATAGAACATTCAAACTGCATCATTTGAAAAGAGTTGAACAAAGCGGATATTTGCAAAGGTATGGGAAGGGTTTAGGTAAACTGACAAGGAACCTCCACTACATGAGCCTAGCTACTATGGAGAGCTGTTACTACTCCTAGGCCTGCAGAGGTGAGGGGTAGAGTAGATGCTAGAATCCAAAGTGGGGTAAGCCAAATGGAGAGGGCTACCTGACAGGAGCTATGGCCCTTAACAGAAGGACAGACAGCCAATGGTGACCTGGCAGGGAGGGAGTCAGGGGAATAAACACCCCAACTACATTCTCCTCCCACTCTCAGATCTCCTGCCAGAGCTCCCCACAGGCTGGACCCGACTCCAGCAGAAGTCAAGGGAGCCACTGGTGCAGCTGTACAGGTGAGCCTGGAGCACAGAGCAGAGCAAAGGGTAGAGAGAGTGGAGTCCAAGGAACATCGGGAAGATTTTCAGTGTATCCTTGAGAATGAGAGGGAAAGTCTTTTCATTACAACGTGTACTGATGCCATAATTAAAAGTTATAGTGGTTCCTTCATAAGACCTAAAAATTACAGTGTACAGAGGCAAACAATGGTTTTCAAACCATAAATGCATGATATAGGAAATTTAAAAGCAAAAAGGCTGCAGCCTATTATGAGCTACACTCAGTCAGATTGACTACACTTAATCAAGGCTACCTTCTATTTGCCAGGCTCCCCAGTGTCATGCTGGCTTTCTTAGCTTGGGTTTTCCACTTTGCTGTCATCACATGGTTGAGACACATGCTACGTGGATAAAAGCTAAGGAGATGACAGCTCACACTCTGATGCCACTAGTGAAAAATTTTAGTGATATGTGGAACAACCTGGTACAGGTTAGTCTATGACACAGGACTATTTGGGGCTTTTTAGGGCAAAGTTGAATCTGCTCAACAAAACTGTCATTGATTTTATATGAGTACTTCTTACTTAGTACACATCAAACCGTAGGGCAATGGACTG
>NW_006797481.1:6586945-6591797 GCF_000442215.2 Lipotes vexillifer | reverse complement strand
CCTACAGTTCCATCTGTTAATGAAATACACATCTTCTCACCCTGCTATTTCCATGATGTAGCTGACAGAGCATTTTGACACCTGACTCAGGTTTTAATAAGGAAGAGGGGGACACTGGTATAAGAAAATGCCTGGGAAGGAGGAAGCCAATTCCTACTGTGCTGGCCTCTTTCTGGGGCATGTGTGTTACTTGCCAAGGATGGCAGAAGGGCAGGTTTCCGTGACGAATACAGGATAATCCCCTTCAGATGGAATACCCAAGATCCCACTAAAATCCTTGCATTTTGGGGGGTTGTTACACAACTGTTATTCTGTTAGGAAGGAACAAGGGAGCTATGTCCCCAAAGGAGAGTGTTTTGTAAGTACATAGTAATAATATCTGGCAATAAACTACACATCCAAGGGAAAGAAAAACGAAGTGCAAGATGAAGAGAAAGGGAAAGTAAAAAACAGGCCTTGTCGGGGCTTCCCTGGTGGCGCAGTGGTTGAGAGTCCGCCTGCCGATGCAGGGGACGTGGGTTCTTGCCCGGGTCCGGGAAGATCCCACATGCCGCAGAGCGGCTGGGCCCCTGAGCCATGGCCGCTGGGCCTGCGCGTCCGGAGCCTGTGCTCCGCAACAGGAGAGGCCACAACAGTGAGAGGACCGCATACCGCAAAAAAAAAAAAAAAAAAAAAAGGGAAACTGACTTGTACCTACTCTGTGTTAACTGCATTCTGTACTGGGAAGGTGCTGCATTCACAGAGTCTACATACCGACTTGGACTTGAAAATCATCTCCCAGAAATGCCTAGAGAGGAACCTCGATAAATATATCGTAATCAGCCCTCACGAACATTTTACTTTATGGAACATTCTTTCCATCTGAAGTGGCCCTCTGATGCTGTTTAGCCTGGGATTGAGTGCCTTCTCTTCCTGTTTATTAATCACAGGGCTGGAGCTGGTTTTCTAATTAACTTCATCTAGATCATAAAATCGTGGACTTCACATCTCATTTTACAGATGAGAAAAACTAAAGTTCACTGAGGCTAAGTGACTTGCTGCAGATCAGACAGCTAATCAAACTGTGCCCAACCTGAAGGTCTCTGGACATGGAGCCTAGGGCTTTTTCTACTATAGCACTTGCTGGGTCCCCAGCCAAAGGCGGCCTTTCAAAACTGGGCTGTCAACCACCAGCACTGAAAGAAGCCAGTGATCCTGGCACCTCAAGCTGAAAGCTGCACTTGAAAAGGATTTGGAAACCCTGGAGGGTTGACGTCCTTGTGACTAATGTTACCAAAAGCTCCCCAAGTCAGAGCTGGAACTGCTGATGCTGAGCTGTCCTCCAACTGTAACTGAGCACGCAGCTCCACAGAAAAATGTAAAACACTCCCTCCATGTATCTTGGGATCACACACACTCAGAGGGATTTGGTTTGTTTTGTTTTGCTGTGGCCTGCACAGAAGTCAGTAGCAGATTATTTTTATGTAAACTATTTACAGATTCAGAAAACTAAGGAAAAACCTTAAGAAGATGATTATCCATTCCCTGTAATAAGAAATAAATTAATTAACCCCACATTATGTCCTTGTAATATATATAGAAGGATTGTTATCCTTCTGATTTCAAAAAAAAAACACTTCAGATTTCTCTTTCTTCCTTCCCACCCCCTCTGTTCCCCTTTTATGCCATGAGGGCAGAAGTGATTCCAATGTGGACTTTTGCATATTCTTAAAGAAAGAAGGAGAAGAGAAGTAAAGAAAAGGAAAGAAAAACACAAAACCCAAAGCTGATCCGCATCTAAAATTTCAACACTTTGAAGGTACTTATGTTTAATATAATATTGTTCTTAATAAAATTACTAGCTTTCACAGAGGCATGGACTTTCTTATTTGATGCAGGAAAAAAAAAGGCACAAAGATTTCCCAGAAAGGCTGAGGGCCAAGGGAGTTGGAAGAGAGAGCCAAGAAAGAAAATTCCAGTCATCTTAGTTGCTCTACTTAGGGAGCATTGCCCTTTCCTCCTACTTAGCTAGCCAAACACCATTAATTTTCCCAAACACACCTAGGATTAGTATTCAGCCCTCTTCCTTCAATTCTTTCCAAGTAAAATCAGCTGCAAGAAAAGGGCAAGCCTGGGAATTTGGGAATCTTCTGCTCTTTTCCTAGTAAGAACACATTTAGTAAAACAAAACAAAAACCTAATTACATTCCTTAAAAGACACGTATTTCCTAACAATGCCTCCTCCCTGATAAGTGACCCAGGCTGACATTGAGGCTGACTTGCTCTCACTCAGCCCAGTGGGTAAAACTGCCTGGTGCTCACACACACGTTAGTTCTCCAAGGAGGACAAAGGGCGGAGGGGTCCTTCCTGACCTCAGCTTTCACAGTCACCTTTCCTTTCTATAAGAAACCTACTGTAACATACTGAAACCTTGGAGTTTGGGGGCTATTTAAGCTTAAATTGAAGAGTCCATACATCTAAAAGAAAACATTTCTTCTGAACCCTAATTTTAAATTTTCAACCAAATATACTTCTGAATTCTTTCATTTGCATAACAAGAATAAGGAAAACGTGAACAGAAATACAATGTGGAAAGAAACATAAATACAATGAGCATGTTATAGATTGCCCCTGAAATTAGTCTTAAGAGTTAGGTACACAGGTTGGAGCAATCACAGTCGACTCCCATCATGATATGGAGCCGTCATAATGGAAGTTCCTACCTCTCCCCCTATTTATCAACCAAAACAATCAAGTGTTTCTACAAAAGGATAGTGTGAGGATAAAGCAGAAAAGCTCTCTGGTGCTATTAGAAATGCATGTTCCATCCACCCCTAGAGTCACTATTTTCTGTCTCAGACTGCCTTATGGAGTCCTCTTGGCCAGGAGAGTAGCTATCCAACAAAAAGTGGAGAAAACATAGAACTTTTCATCATCATCTGCCATGTCCCTCCATGTAAGGGAAAGGTGACCCTAGATCATTTATGGCCAGTGTTAGAACCGTTTCTCCAGCTCCAACGGGCACTCTTTAGCTACAGTAACTAAGTAGGGTAAGTACATATATGCAAGTTCTAATGGTTTGTCACAGATAGGGCGTCTAACATTAGTAGAGAGAAAGAGAGAAGAAAAAGAAAACACTTCCCCACAGCCCTCCAAAGAAAAAAGAAACAAAGTCCTTGTAAATATGTTTTTCTGATTTTCTTATGTAGGGACCACCACCTCCTGAACTTATAAGGGACACTTTCTTAAGGATAATCACTTGTCTTCTGACTGATTTACTTCATCTTTAACATATATGCTATTAAGATCATGTGAACTTTCCGTGCTAGAAATCCTCCTGTCTAAACGATATCAATGATTTGGGAATCCAAGGTAAAATTAAGTCCTTTAAAACTCCAAGAACCAATGATCCCCTCCCTGAGTGTTTTTTTTTTTTTTTTTGTAACATCTTTATTGGAGTATAATTGCTTTACAATGGTGTGTTAGTTTCTGCTGGATACCAAAATGAATCAGCTATATGCATATGTATATCCCCATATCCCCTCCCTCTTGCGTATCCCTCCCACCCTCCCTATCCCACCCCTCTAGGTGGTCACAAAGCCCCGAGCTGATCTCCCTGTGCTATGCGGCTGCTTCCCACTAGCTATCTATTTTACGTTTGGTCAAAAATGTAATTGACATATATACCAAAATATTTGGTATATATGTCAATGTTACTCTCTCACTTCGTCCCAGCTTACCCTTCCCCAATGGCCATCATCAAAAAATCCCTGAGTGGTTTTTATGCAGGTCTCCAACACTGAGTTCATTACACACTAGCTGCTTCTGCAGATGCCAGATATGTATAAATTTCTTCTGTAATTGCTTGCACTGCTTGGAACTGCTCATCCACAGGAGCAGCAGGAAAATACAGGGGAAATGGTAAGCTCTGTTAATGGAAGCTTCCACATGGACACAGAGCTGTCACAGCTGTCACAGTCACCATGGAGCAAAGTGTATGCTGGTGCCAGATGTCTGCTCACATCACTGCTGCAAGCCCACCAGCTGATGCCAAAGCACCCCGTTATCTCACTCATTCAACCAATGTCTGCTGAGCTCCTACTATTCACTGGGGCTGAGGATACCATTGCAAGTGAGAGGCCTCATCTGTAAATGCCTCAGCAGTGGGGTAATTCTTGCCATTAGCATTTGTTAGGAGCAAGTGAACTGCTCTGTGTGGATATCTTTATCTACTGATCTGAAGAGACTCAGAATCTAACAGCTGGAAGGGATGGCTGAGGTCCTAAGAAATATACAAAAACAACAAAATTGATATCATGTAGGGAGAGCACTGAACTCTAGATGAATCAGCTAGGATTCCTCAACCTCAGCATCTTTGACATTTGGGGCCCGATAATTCTTTGTCGTGGGGATGTCTGTGCCTTGGAGGGTGTTAAGCAGCATCCCTGGCCTCTGCCTGCCGGATGCCAGGAGCACCAGCCCCCCAGGTGTGACAACCAAAAATGTCTTCAGACATTGTCAAACATTCCCTGGGGGACAAAACTGCCCCCAACTGAGTACCACTGAAACACGTGCCACAAATATGCCTTCAAACTAGGGTTTTTTTCCTTCCAGTTTTATGGAGATATAATTGATATATAGCACTGTATACGTTTAAGGCATACAGCATAATGAATTGACTTCAAACTAGGATTTTACGGTATTAAAAAAGGCAGGAGGGCTTCCCTGGTGGTGCAGTGGTTGGGAGTCCGCCTGATGCAGGGGACACGGGTTCGTGCCCCGGTCCGGGAGGATCCCACGTGCCGCGGAGCGGCTGGGCCCGTGGGCCATGGCCGCTGGGCCTGCGCGTCCGGAGCCTGTGCTCTGCAACGG
>NW_006797481.1:6553970-6586025 GCF_000442215.2 Lipotes vexillifer | reverse complement strand
CAAAAAAAAAAAAAAAAGGAAGATGGAAAGAGGGGAAATAAGTAGGCACATAGTGTCCCTTTGAATAAGACTTCCAAATTATCAATAGATGACCCCAGAGAGTCAAGTGATTTACACCCCACCCCCAGTACATACAAACACAATTTTTCCCCTCTATTTTACGACAGAAAACCCAGTATGGAAACACTATAATTCTAAAAAGAATCACATGTGGTTCCGTTTTACAAGAAAATTTTCCTTCTCCAGAAGCTATTGGTAATGAGGACAGAGAATGGAGCATTCTCTCCTGGCTCAGGCTGGATGATTAATTACCTCTGTGGAACAGCAATGCAGCAGCTGTGTCTGCCAGTGTCCCTGGGACCCATAATTAACCCAGAAGGTCCTCCAGGGGGAATCAGACAAGAAGCCAAAGGAATATAATTAAATCCCTTGCAGCTTTAAAGGTGCTCAAGTCCTAGATTCTTAACCAGATCCATTCTTTGTCTGGAAGCACCAGTTGTCCTCCCGGGTTGCCCATGATCTTCCAAATAATCTAGCTTTTGTATTGTATTAGTCAATATTGATGTGATGTAAAGTTACTGGAAAAAAAAAAAAAAACCAAGGTACAGAAGAGTGTGTCTGGGCTGCTCTCATTTGTGTAAAGAACAAGACACTTAGGAGTGTACCTGCAGGAAAAATTTCTGGAAGGAAACAAGAGAAACAACATTGGCTACCTCTGAGGAGTGTAAATGGGGTCACAAGAAGCTCATTTCACTGAACAGCTTTGCATACTGCTTGAACTTTTGTCCACTTGTGTATGTTATTATATAATAATGACCAACCATCACAGGGCAAACTTGGCAAGACAGGTGTGGGATATAATGAAAAGTAGGGAACATAGTGAGAAGCCAATAGATTCCACACCTCCCCCAAAGGCCACTGATCTCCCTGACAGGATTTATGTTGGCCATAGTTTCACAGAGTCTGAAAATTAACTACATAGGCTTTCTCCATAAAAGTCCAATAAACATTTTTTGACTACCTACGATGCCCAAGATACTGTAAGGGCAGTTTACATAAAAGAGCTCAGTTGAACCTTAAATAACCCTAAGAAGTAGAATCGCTACTCTCATCTGAACCTCAGGACCTTGCCCAAGGTTACTGAGGTGCGGAAAGGGCCACACGAGGCTCGAGCTTGAAGCCGAATCCTGTCCTTTTACTTCACCACCCATCTTCAGAGCACTGGGTGAAGTGACCTCTCAAGGCCACTAACCTCACCACTGCTTGGAGTATTGTGAGAGATCAGTGGCCTTCTCATGGCTGGTGTCAGGCTCACAATATAATTCTAGGTACTGCAGTAATAAGGATGTCCATTCTTGTGTCAGATTTTGTATGTTGTAGGGCAGGCCACAGGAAATAAAAGGTGACATCTGTGTCTGTCACGCTTATCTTCCGGGGGATGATCCCAACAGCGTTGGGTTGGCTGCTCTGGCCGAAGCCTGGGCTCCCTGCTTTAGCCTTCTGGTGGCCTGAACAACTCATCTTCCAATGGTTAAACATTTTCAGAATCTCCATTCTTTTTTGGGGGGGGGCCATGCTGCATGGCTTGTTGGATTCTCTGTTCCCAGACCAGGGACTGAATCCAGGCCACAGCAGTGAAAGCCCAGAATCCTAACCACTAGGCCACCAGGGAACTCCCAGAATCTCCATTCTTTCATCAAACATACCTGCCTTTTCTTCCATTCCTTCAGAATAATTCTCAATAATTATTCCTGGGCTTCCCTGGTGGCACAGTGGTTGAGAGTCCGCCTGCCGATGCAGGGGATACGGGTTCATGCCCCGGTCCGGGAAGATCCCACATGCCGCGGAGCGGCTGGGCCCGTGAGCCATGGCCGCTGAGCCTGCGCGTCCGGAGCCTGTGCTCCGCAACGGGAGAGGCCACAGCAGTGAGAGGCCCGCGTACCGCAAAAAAAAAAAAAAATTATTCCTATAAACTTAGCTGTGAAGAAGGGTCCTTTCTTCAGTAATATGTTTTCACAGGGCTTCTGGGAGCCTCAAAGGGCATTCTGTTCAGTGAGCGAGTACAGAGAGACATCTTAAGGGAAGAATGGTTTCTAGAAGCCTTTGAATCACAGTACTTACCCAACCTGAAACCTCTTTGTTAAGCCCTTTCTCCCAGGGTCCTTATGGATGTAGCGAGACCAGGGAAAATTCGAATAAAGACAGCAAGCATGAAAACTTCAATCTTAAAGAAAACAAGGAACCGAATCTATTTTCCACACAACATGAACCATGAAACGTAGTCCTTCCCACCCCCTGTCGGGCATTTGCCTACCATTTACCTTCAATCTTCACAACTCCAGCCGTGGATAATTATCCAACAAGGAGAATCAATAGTGTGTCTAAATAAAAACCCTTCCCAGCAGTGGCTAAAAGCCAAACACAGAGGGTCTGAGACCCCAGTCCCTACTCTGCTCCTCGAGGCCCTGAGCCAGGGTCAGCCCACCCAATAAACCTGGCTCACGCTGAATGTCAGTTACTCTGTAAGCGGCTGCTCTGGGAAGTGACTGGAAATTGTGTTCAGCTCAGATAAGGAGGGTTGCCATACTCTTTATTAATAGATCAAGTAGCTTTTCAAAGTCTGATTTGGTGGCAAACGGGGATTAACTGTGTTCTCTTCCAATCACGTTCCTGGCCTGATCCCTTCTGGGACAGCTTCCTTAGTTAGCAGGAACTCCCTCACAGGTGACCTTCACCTCTCAGGAGTGGAGGCGGCACAATGAAATCTCCTGGACCTCAGGAATAAGCTCTTTTACATTCTGGGGAGGATGTCTTGTGGACTCCTCCCAGCCAGAGGGGGCCCCACTGAGCACTTACTCCTAAGGAGATGCCCAAGTGATGGCTCCCGGCTTTATACAGACAGATCAGTCTGGAGGACGTCCTCGGTGAATGGGCAGGTGGGCCTGGAGGATAACTAAGTGCTCTTAGAAGATCATTTTTAAGTCTTATAATCAGATCTCAAGGTCCAGTCACAGTTTTTTTCTAATAAAATTCCAGAGATCTAAACTTCTAAATCAATCCAATAGCCTCAATTAAGAGATAAAAAACAGTCATCGTTTACAACTCATATTTATCCACACACATACATACACTTCAAGGTAAGAGGAAATTTTGCTTTCCTGGCATCTCCTTTACCCCAAATGATTTTGCTTACAGGGATCCCACTGGTGCCCGAAGAGGCCTCTCTGAGCAGAAGATGCTTTGTCCTTGTCTAAACAGGTGCAGAGCCAAGGGAACAGAGAACGGCCTGTCACTGGCTGACCAGGAGACGCAGGGGAGGGGGCCTCAGCTTCTGGGTTGGTCCTTTTCCCCCAGCAAAAGCCCACTCATGTTTCCAGACCCAGCTCAAGCTGAGCTAATCCCTCCCTCTTCTGTAATCACCGCTTGAGGTGCACATACCTTGGCCAAAGCACTGAGCACATTGTGTTGTAATGATTATTTACATGGCTGTCTCACCAGTACAGCACGAACTCCTACCTAAGCTACTACACCTCCAGCACCTAACACAGGGCTCAGCCCCAGAGCAGTGGTAATAAATGAAAACTTACCCTAATGAGATTTGCTTATTCAATCCTTTCTAAGTGTCTGACCAGATTTTGGTGAGGAAGAGAAAGTGACAGATCCAAAGGACAGGGATACCCAGTGGAGGCAGGCTCAGGAGAGGATCAGAGCTGCAGTGGGCAGGGGACGGCTATGGATGCCAGGAGGGACACACAATGATGAGGACGGGCCCCTACAGAAATACTCAGATTACCTAAGAGAGCAAACTGTAACCTGGCCGAACGCGGGGGTCTCGGGAAATGGAATATGGGGCAGGTAAATTTTAACGGCTGAAACAGGAATAAACGAGAGCACAGGCTGCTACCTGGAGGGCAAGTTGTCTAGGATTACCCTGGAGGGCCGAGCCAGGCCAGCACGAAAGGACTGCAGGGAAAGGTCAGCGTGCATCTTGACCTTTTCAAAACCTTGAGAAACACCTTCAATCTATCCTTGGCTGACTCTTGCCCACACTCCTCCTTACCACCAACCTACCATGGAGGCAGCCTCTTTGTCCTTTCAGCCTGTTTGACACACCTACATTAATTGTGCAGAGATGAATTTGTGTTTTAGTGGAAAACTATGCATTGTCTACATACAATACACACTTAAGGGTTATCTGATTCTAGCCCTGCCCATTGTCTTTGAGTTGTTCACACCTCTTTGTTTATAGGTTAAACTGAGAGACATGCCATCATGGTCATGCCTGGTAGAGGTTCAATTGCCTTCTCTCTTGCTCTGTGCAAAAATCAGTCTGACTCCGTTTACATATTTGTTTCGATATTCCTGATCTAGAAATGTATCTGGTTTTCAATTCTCTTTTGAGCTGGTTATAACATCTACATAGTTCCTTTGTTGATTAATGAGTAAAACAAAACCTTTGACATGTGCTCATTTTGGTATCTGTAGGAGAGCCATGGTTTTACCTTTTTCTGAAAAGCATGTTTTAACAATTGCTATTACCTCAACTCCAAAAGGAAGACCCCTCATTTCACATCTGGAAGGCTATTCATGATATATAAGTTGCATGTTCTTTATTAGCGTGCAACAGAAAGAGCCCTTAACAAGGGACTCCTCGTGGCTCCCAGTTCTGCCACTTATTGGTTGTATGTCCTTGTAAGTTACTTGATTTCTTTGGGCTTCAGTTTCTTCATCTGTAAAATAGAATCACTGTGAAGATCCAAGGAGAATGTACATGAAGTACAAACCTGCATGTAAAGCACCTTATTTTTTTTTTTTTTTTTTTTTTTTTTGTGATACGTGGGCCTCTCACTGTTGTGGCCTCTCCCGTTGCGGAGCACAGGCTCCGGACGCGCAGGCTCAGCGGCCATGGCTCACGGGCCCAGCCGCTCCGCGGCACGTGGGATCTTCCCGGACCGGGGCACGAACCCGCGTCCCCTGCATCGGCAGGCGGACTCTCAACCCCTGCGCCACCGGGGAAGCCCGTAAAGCACCTTAAATAGGAGCTATCACCACTGTCATTACCATCTTTATGGAAGGAAGGGATTCTTTTGTGTCATGTGTGTGTGTGTGTGTGTGTGTGTGTGTGTGTGTGTGTGTGTCTGTTAATCCCAAGCTTTTAATTGATCCCTCCAGCCCCTTTCCCCTTTGGTAACCACAAGTTTGTTTTCTATGTCCGTGAGTCTATTTCTGTTTTGTAAATAAGTTTATTTTTATCATTTTTTTTAGATTCCACATATAAGTGATATCATATTTGTCTTTCTCTGTCTGACTTAAACTTCACTTAGTATGATACTCATTAGGTCCATCCATGTTGCTGCAAATGGCATTATTTCATTCTTCTTTATGGTTGAGAAATATTCCATCGTGTGTGTGTGTGTGTGTGTGTGTGTGTGTGTGTGTGTGTGTGTGTATACACACACCACATCTTTATCCGTTCATCTGTCGATGGACACTTAGGTTGCTTCCATGTCTTGCCTATTGTAAATAGTGCTGCTATGAACACTGGGGTGAATGTACCTTTTTGAATTAGAGTTGTCTTTTGTAGATATATGACCAGGGATTGCTGGATCATATGGTAATTCTATTTTTAGTTTTTCAAGGAACTTCCATCCTGTTCTTCATAGTGGCTGTATCAATTTACATTCCCACCAACAGTGCAAGAGGGTTCCCTTTTCTCCACACCCTGTCCAGCATTTATTGTTTACAGATTTTTTGATGATGGTCACTCTGACCGGTGTGAGGTGATACCTCACTGCAGTTTTGATTTGCATTTCTCTATTAATTGGCAATGTTGAGCATCTTTTCATGTGCCTCTTGGCCATCTCTATGTCTTCTCTGGAGAAATGTCTATTTAGGTCTTCTGCCTATTTTTTTATTGGGCTGTTTGTTTTTTTGATATCGAGTTGTATAAGCTGTTTATATATTTTGGGAATTAAGCCCTTGTCAGTTGCACCATTTGCAAATATTTTCTCCCATTCTGTAGGTTGTCTTTTCATTTTGTTGATGGTTTCCTTTGCTGTGCAAAAGCTTATAGGTTTGATTTGGTCCCGTTTGGTTTTTTTGTTTGTTTGTTTCTGTGTTGTTTTGTTTGTTTTTATTTCTCTTGCCTTGGGAGACTGACCTAAGAAAACATTGCTACAATTTACGTTAGAGAGTTTTGTCTATGTTGTCTTCCGGAAGTTTCATGGTATCATGTCTTACATTTAAGTCTTTGAGCCAGAAATTCTTAAAAGTGGAGAAACTCAGCTCTCCTCCTGCTTTTTTTTTTTTTTTTTTTGTCTTTATTGGAGCATAATTGCTTTACAGTGTTGTGTTAGTTTCTGCTGTACAACAAAGTGAATCAGCCATATGCTTACATATATCCCCATATCCCCTCCCTCTTGAGCCTCCCTCTCACCCTCCCTATCCCACCCCTCTAGGTCGTCACATCCATTTTACATTTGGTAGTGTATATATATCAATGCTACTCTCTCACTTCGTCCCAGCTTCCCCTTCCCCCGCCCTGTGTCCTCAAGTCCATTCTCTATGTCTGCTTCTTTATTTCTGCCCTGCCACTAGGCTCATCAGTACCGTTTTTCTGATTCCATATATGTGGGTTAGCATACAATTTGTTTTTCTCTTTCTGATTTTCTTCACTCTGTATGACAGACTCTAGGCCCATCCACCTCATTACAAATAACTCGATTTCATTCTAAACAAAAAGCCTAGATGTTTCTAGGCTTTTTGTTTGTTTCTGCTTTGGTTTTGCTTTTTCCACGCCATGCTGCAGGAAACATCCTCATCCATGTAATTTTGGCCCATTTGTTCTGGTATATCTGTAGGGTAACTTGCTAGTGGGGGAATTTGTTAGTTCACCAATTATGTGCTTTTTAAGTTCTTCAGTTTTAATCCTGGAGATTTAAAAAAATACATTCTCAAATGCTAATTTTGGAGTAAAGGCCTGATGCTAGTTGAGGAAGACTTCTTTTTTTAAAAATAGCATTGAGTTATTTTGTGTGGCTGGGGGTGGAGGGAGAAAAGAGAAACATCATTTTACTCACGGTGCATCTAAATATATGAAAATGTGAGGTCCATCCACCTCATTACAAATAACTCAATTTCATTCCTTTTTATGGCTAATAATACTCCATTGTATGTATGTGTCACATCTTCTTTATCCATTCATCTGTTGATGGACATTTAGGTTGCTTCCATGTCCTGGCTATTGTAAATAGTGCTGCAGTGAACATTGTGGTACATGTCTCTTTTTGAATTATGGTTTTCTCAGGGTATATGCCCAGTAGTGGGACTGCTGGGTCATATGGTAGTTATATTTGTAGTTTTTTAAGGAACCTCTGTACTGTTCTCCATAGTGGCTGTATCAACTTACATTCCCATCAACAGTGCAAGAGGGTTCCCTTTTCTCCACACCCTCTCCAGCATTTATGGTTTCTAGATTTTTTAATGATGACCATTCAGACTGGTGTGAGGTGATACCTCACTGTGGTTTTGATTTGCATTTCTCTAATAACTAGTGATGTTGAGCATCCTTTCATGTGTTTATTGGCAATCTGTATATCTTCTTTGGAGAAATGTCTGTTTAGGTCTTCTGCCCATTTTTGGATTGGGTTGTTTGCTTTTGTAATACTGTGCTGCATGAGCTGCTTGTAAATTTTGGAGATTAATCCTTTGTCAGTTGCTTCATTTGAAAATATTTTCTCCCATTCTGAGGGTTGTCTTTTCGTCTTATGTTTTCCTTTGCTATGCAAAAGCTTTTAAATTTCATTAGGTCCCATTTGTTTATTTTTGTTTTTATTTCCATTACTCTAGGAGGTGGGTCAAAAAAGATCTTGCTGGGCTTCCCTGGTGGCGCAGTGGTTGAGAGTCCGCCTGCCGATGCAGGGGATACGGGTTCGTGCCCCGGTCTGGGAAGATCCCACATGCTGTGGAGCGGCTGGGCCCGTGAGCCATGGCCGCTGAGCCTGCTCGTCCGGAGCCTGTGCTCCACAATGGGAGAGGCCACAACAGTGAGAGGCCCACATACTGCAAAAAAAAAAAAAAAAAAGATCTTGCTGTGGTTTATGTCAAAGAGTGTTTTTCCTATGTTTTCCTCTAAGAGTTTTATAGTGTCTGGTCTTACATTTAGGTCTTTAATCCATTTTGAGTTTATTTTTGTGTATGGTGTTAGGAAGTGTTCTAATTTCATTCTTTTACATGTAGTTGTACAGTTTTCCCAGCACCACTTATTGAAGAGGCTGTCTTTTCTCCATTGTATATTATTGCCTCCTTTGTCAAAGATAAGGTGACCATATGTGTGTGGATTTATCTCTGGGCTTTCTATCTTGTTCCATTGAGCTATATTTCTGTTTTTGTACCAGTACCATACTGTCTTAATTACTGTAGCTTTGTAGTATAGTTTGAAGTCAGGGAACCTGATTCCCTCAGCTCCATTTCTCTTTCTCAAGATTGCTTTGGCTATTTGGGGTCTTTTGTGTTTCCATACAAATTGTAAAATTTTTTGTTCTACTTCTCTGAAAAATGCCATTGGTAATTTGATGGGGATTGCACTGAATCTGCAGATTGCTTTGGGTAGTATAGTCATTTACACAATGTTGATTCTTCCAATCCAAGAACATGGTATATCTCTCCATCTGTTTGTATCATCTTTAATTTCTTTCATCAGTGTCTTATAGTGTTCTGCATACAGGTCTTTTGTTTCCTTAGGTAGGTTTATTCCTAGGTATTTTATTCTTTTAGTTGCAGTGGTAAATGGGAGTGTTTCCTTAATTTCTCTTCCTGATTTTTCATTGTTAGTGTATAGGAATGCAAGAGATTTCTGTGAATTAATTTTGTGTCCTGCTACTTTACCAAATTCATTGATTAGCTCTAGTAGTTTTCCAGTGGTATCTTTAGGATTTTCTATGTATCGTCTCCTCCTGCTTTTGCCTAAAGACAAAACAGGCAAAGTTGTCTTGGCAATAGACACTCCCTAGCACCAGGCCTGACCTTCTCTCTTGCCTATCCCTTCTCTTTCCCATCCTTTTCTAGAGGCTACACTGAAAGGCATCTATTTTGTACTGGCCTTTTCAAGGCCTTCCAAGGTGAAGAGCATTCTCACCCTATTAACAGAACAGGGCTGGGGCAGGGGCCTCTAAGAAGTCCTGCCTTCCTCCCTTGAGCACAGCAGGCACATTTTACAAAGACCTTCTAGGGCCAGGCCCTCTCCTGGACTGTCCAACTCTAAGGAGCGACTCAAGGCAGCAGCAAGGGCAGTCACCTCACAGGGGAGATAGGCGAGTGGGTCTCAGTGAGCTCCAGACCTCCACCAGGTATCAGCCACCAGATACCCAATGCCTGCCAGTAAACGAGCCTACGTGTTCCCTTAGTGCAAAGTGAAGCATATTCTGTTAAAAACATGCCCCACATTTTCATATATTTAGATGCACCGTGAGTAAAATGATGTTTCTCTTTTCTCCCTCCACCCCCAGCCACACAAAATAACTCAATGCTATTTTTAAAAAAAGAAGTCTTCCTCAACTAGCATCAGGCCTTTACTCCAAAATTAGCATTTGAGAATGTATTTTTTTAAATCTCCAGGATTAAAACTGAAGAACTTAAAAAGCACATAATTGGTGAACTAACAAATTCCCCCACTAGCAAGTTACCCTACAGATATACCAGAACAAATGGGCCAAAATTACATGGATGAGGATGTTTCCTGCAGCATGGCATGGAAAAAGCAAAACCAAAGCAGAAACAAACAAAAAGCCTAGAAACATCTAAATACCCATTAATAGAGACTATGGCACTGTTTTTTTAAAAAAATGCAGATCATCCATACAGTAAATGGGATACTGACATTAATGGGCACTCCACATACCTGTATGCTCACGTGTGACACAACCTCGACGTAGATTATCAGGGGTAAAAAACTAAAGGACAAAATGGTGTGTAGAGTATGATCCCTTATGAGAAATGAAGTGCATTTCTTCTGGAAGAATACAAAGAAACTCTCTTGGGGGAAATGCCCTGAGTGTCTGGAAAAGAAGTCTCGGCATGTACTGTGCAGATGTAAGCCCTGTATGTGTATCACTTTTCTTGTCTTTAAATGTCCAAAGGCACTATCTGGATTGTAGGACTTGAATTCATTTTCTTTTTGTGCATTTCTATATTTAACTGCTATGTTTTATAGCTCCAAAGAATATGAGTGTGTGATTTGTAATAAGTTTTAGGGAATAGGTTTAGAGATTTGTTGCTGTTACAAAATAAAATGAAACAGCTGTTGTGCGTATGTGGGAAAAGCTATTTTCAGCAGTTTTCACAAAACTGCTTCATCTTGCCAGTGGGCAAAAAGGTTTTGTGACTTATAGCAACACTGTCTAGCTTGCAGAAACAATGTTAAATGTGAATTCATATAAATAACAGCAATAAAATAACCCCCAAATTCTACAGAATCTCAAAATGTCATCGTCAAAGACATTTACCTCCCTTTCCGAGGCTATCATCTCCTTGCCATTTTTCTGCAGTAAATCAGCTAGCATAATAAGATAAATGTATGGTACCACCTGAGACAATGAGCTAACAAATATTTTAAAAGCTTTCACTAGGAAAGAATAGTTTCACCTTAGGAACAAGATAAAATTCCAGGTGACAATTTAGAAGTTTCTCTGTGTTTTGATACAAGATCAAAAAAGTAGAATACAGAATTTTAGAATACATAGGGGAGGAAAAAGATCTTTCCTCTACTCATCTCAGGCTCTTGATTAGGTCTCTGTAACAAAAGACAGATTAACAAGAGGAAAAGCATACAAATTTATTTAACATAAGTTTACGTGACACAGAAGCCATCATAAGAAAATGAAGACCTAAAGAAATGGTTAAACCTGAGCATGGTTTGTTTGTTGGTTTCCATTTATTTTATTGAAGTAAAGCTCATGTACAATGTTGTGTTAATTTCTGCTGTACAGCAAAGTGATTCAGTTATAAAAATATATACATTCTTTTTCATATTCTTTTCCATTATAATTTATCAGAGGATATTGCATACAGTTCCCTGTGCTGTACAGTAGGACCTTGTTGTTTAAACCTGGGTGTTTTTTATGCTAGTTTTTTTAAATTGAGATATAATTGACATATAACATTATATGTTTCAGGTGTACAACATAATGAATCAATATTCATATGTACTGTAAAATGATCACCACAATAAGTCTAGTTAATATCCATCACCCACAGTCACAAATTTTTCTTGTGATAAGAACATATATGATATACTCTCAGCAACTTTCAAACACACAGGAAGAATTGTTAACTACAGTCGCCATGCTGTACATCACATCCCCAGGACTTATTTATTTTATAACTGGAAGTTTGAACATTTTGATCCCCTTCACCCATTTTACATACCCGCTACCCTGCAACCCCAACCTCTGGCAACCACCTATGCGTTCTCTGTATCTATGAGTTTGGTGTTTTTGCTAGGTTTAATGAAGAGTGGAAAGTTGTGAGAAAATGTGATAGGACAAAGAGTGTGAACTAGTTGTGGGAAACTGGGAGATTTGTAAAAATGTGACAAAGAATTAGTATCCAGAATTTATGAACATCTATAAATCAATAATAATAATATAGCTGATTCACTTTGTTATACACCAGAAACTAACAAAACACTGTAAAGCAATTATACTCCAATAAAGATGTTAAAAAAAAAAAAGACATAGTAATCCACTGGAAAATGGTAAAGATACTAACAGGCGACTCACAATTGAGGAAAAACAAATGATCTTACATAAATGTATGAAAAGGTGCTGTTCAGATTCGTCAGTAATCAGGAAAATACAAATTAAAACGGAAGTGAGTTATCACTTCATACTCAAACCTAACAATGCAAGTGTTGGCAAATTTGTGGAGAAATGGGAATGCTCTTCTGCTGGTAATAGAAACACATACAAGCACCTTGGAGAGCAAAATTTTAATATCTAGTAAATGGAAGATGCACATGCCCAAAGCCCAAATAGTTCCGCTTCTGTTTGTGTACCCTGCATCAGAAGGACAGATAAGAATGTTTACTGTGGAGACCTTGAAGATGGCAGAGGAGAAAGACGTGGAGATCACCTTCCTCCCCACAAATACATGAGAAATACATCTACATGTGGAACAACTCCTACAGAACACCTACTGAACGCTGGCAGAAGACCTCAGACTTCCCAAAAGGCAAGAAACTCCCCATGTATCTGGGTAGGGCAACAGAAAAAAGTCAAAACAGAGACAAAAGAATAGGGACGGGACCTGCACCTTGGGGAGGGAGCTGGGAAGGAGGAAAAGTTCCCACACACGAGGAAGCCCCTTCACTGGCGGAGACTGCGGGAGGCGGCGGGGGGAGCTTCGGAGCCACAGAGGAGAGGCCAGCCACGGGGGTGCGGAGGGCAAAGCGGAGCGATTCCCGCACAGAGGATCGGGGCCGACCGGCACTCACCAGCCCGAGAGGCTTGTCCGCTCACCCGCCAGGGCGGGCGGGGCTGGGAGCTGAGGCTCGGGCTTCGGTTGGATACAGGGAGAGGACTGGGGTTGGCGGCGTGAACACAGGCTGAAGGGGTTAGTGCACCACGGCTAGCCGGGAGGGAGTCCGGGAAAAACTCTGGACCTGCCTAAGAGGCAAGAGACCATTGTTTCAGGGTGCGCGAGGAGAGGGGATTCAGAGCACCGCCTAAACGAGCTCGAAACGAGCTCCAAGAGGGGCGCGAGCCGTGGCTATCAGCGCGGACCCCAGAGACAGGCATGAGAGGGTAAGGCTGCTGCTGCCGCCACCAAGAAGCCTGTGTGTGAGCACAGGTCACTATCCAGACCCCCCTTCCGGGGAGCCTGTCCAGCCCGCCACTGCCCAGGGACCCGGGATCCAGGGACAACTTCCCCAGGGAGAACGCATGGCGCACCTCAGGCTGGTGCAACATCACACTGGCCTCTGCAGCCGCAGGCTCGCTCCACACTCCGTACCCCTCCCTCCGCCCGGCCTGAGTGAGCCAGAGCCCCCAGATCAGCTACTCCTTTAACCCCATCCTGTCTTAGCGAAGAACATACGCCCTCAGGCGATCTACACGCAGAGGCGGGGCCAAATCCAAAGCTGAACCCCAGGAGCTGGGTGAACAAAGGAGAGAAAGGGAAATTTTTCCCAGCAGCCTCAGGAGCAGTGGATTGAATCTCCACAAGCAACATCATGTACCCGGCATCTGTGGAATACCTGATTAGACAACGAATCATCCCAAAATTGAGGCGGTGGACTTTGGGAGAAACTGTAGACTTGGGGTTTGCTTTTTGCACCTAGTTTGTTTCTGGTTTTATGTTTATCTTAGTATTTAGAGTTTATTATCATTGGTAGATTTGTTTATTGATTTGGTTGCTCTCTTCCTTTTCTTTGTATAAATAAATATACATATATTTTTCCTTTTTCTCTTTTTGTGAGTATGTATATGTATCCTTTGTGTGATTTTATCTATATAGCTTTGCTTTTACCATTTGTCCCAGGGTTCTGTCCTTTTTTTTTTCTTTTTTTAATTACTTTTTTATTTTTAATAATTTTTTAAATTTTCATTATTTTATTTTCTTTCTTCCTTCCTTCCTTCCTTCCTCCCTCCCTCCCTCCCTTCCTTCCTTTCTTTCTTTCTTTCTTTTTTTCTCCCTTTTCTTCTGAGCCATGTGGCTGACAGGGTCTCGGTGCTCCGGCCGGGTGTCAGGCTTGTGCCTCCGAGGTGGGACACATGAGTTCAGGACATTGGTCCACCAGAGACCTCCCAGCTCCATGTAATATAAAATGGGCAAAAGCTCTCCCAGAGATGTCCATGTCAATGCTAAGACCCAGCTCCACTCAATGACCAGCAAGCTACAGTGCTGGACACCCTAGGCCAAACAACTAGCAAGAAAGGAACACAACCCCACCCATTAGCAGAGAGGCTGCCTAAAATCATAATAGGGTCACAGAAACCCCAAAACACACCACTGGACATAGACCTGCCCACCAGACAGCCAAGATCCAGCCTCATCCACCAAAACACAGGCACCAGTCCCCTTCACCAGGAAGCCTACACAACCCACTGAACCAACCTTACCCACTGGGGGCAGACACCAAAAACAACAGGAACTACTCACCTGCAGCCTGTGTAAAGGAGACCCCAAACACAGTAAACTAAGCAAAATGAGAAGACAGAGAAAAACACAGCAGATGAAGGAGCAAGGTAAAAACACCAGACCAAACAAATGAAGAGGAAATAGGCAGTCTACCTGAAAAAGATTTCAGAGTAATGATAGTAAAGATGATCCAAAATCTTGGAAATAGAATGGAGAAAATACAAGAAATGATTAACAAGGATCTAGAAGAACTAAAGAGCAAACAAACAATGATGAACAACACAATAAATGAAATTTAAAATTCTCTAGAAGGAATCAATAGCAGAATAACTGAGGCAGAAGAATGGATAAGTGACCTGGAAGATAAAATAGTGGAAATAACTACCACAGAGAAGAATAAAGAAAAAAGAATGAAAAGAATTGATGACAGTCTCAGAGACCTCTGGGGCAACATTAAACGCACCAACATTCAAATTATATGGGTCCCAGAAGAAGAAGAGAAAAAGAAAGGGACTGAGAAAATATTTGAAGAGATTATAGTTGAAAACTTCCCTAGGGCTTCCCTGGTGGTGCAGTGGTTGAGAGTCCACCTGCCGATGCAGGGGACACAGGTTCGTGCCCCGGTCTGGGAAGATCCCACATGCCGTGGAGCGGCTGGGCCCGTGAGCCATGGCCGCTGAGCCTGCGCGTCCGGAGCCTGTGCTCTGCAACGGGAGAGGCCACAACAGTGAGAGGCCCGTGTACTGCAAAAAAACAAAACAAAACAAAACAAACTTCCCTAATATGGGAAAGGAAATAGTCAGTCAAGTCTAGGAAGCACAGAGTGTCCCATGCAGGATAAATTCAAGGAGAAACACACCAAGACACATATTAATCAAACTATCAAAAATTAAATACAAAGAAAAAATATTAAAAGCAGCAAGGGAAACACAGCATATAACATACAAGGGAATCCCCATAAGGTTAACAGCTAATCTTTCAGCAGAAACTCTGCAAGGCAGAAGGAAGTGGCAGGACACATTCAAAGTGATGAAAGGGAAAAACCTACAACCAAGATTACTCTACCCAGCAAGGATCTCATTCAGAGTCGACAGAGAAAAAGCTAAGAGAATTCAGCACCACCAAACCAGCTTTACAACAAATGCTAAAGGAACTTCTCTAGGCTGGAAACACAAGAGAAGACCTACAATAACAAACCGAAAAGAATCAAGAAAATGGTAATAGGAACATACATACTGATAACTACCTTAAACGTAAATGGATTAGATGCTCCAACCAAGAGACACAGACTGGCTGAATGGATACAAAAACAAGACCCATATATATGCTATCTCCAAGAGACCCACTTCAGACCTAGGGACACATACAGACTGAAAGTGAGGGGATAGAAAAAGATATTCCATGCAAATAGAAATCAAAAGAAAGCTGGTGTAGCAATTCTCAAATCAAACAAAATAGCCTTTAAAATAAAGACTATTACAAGAGAAAAAGAAGGACACTATATAATGATCAAGGGATCAATCCAAAAAGAAGATATAACAATAGTAAATATTTACGTATCCAACACAGGAGCACCTCAATATATAAGGCAAATGCTAACAGCCATAAAAGGGGAAATCGACAGTAACACAATCATAGTAGGGGACTTTAACACCCCACTTTCACCAATGGACAGATCATCCAAAATGAAAATAAATAAGGAAACACAAGCTCTAAATGATACATTAAACAAGATGGACTTAATTGATATTTATAGGACAGTCCATCCAAAAACAAAAGAATACACTTTCTTCTCAAGTGCTCATGGAACATTCTCCAGGATAGACCATATCTTGGGTCACAAATCAAGCCTTGGTAAATTTAAGAAAATTGAAATCGTATCAAGTATCTTCTCTGACCACAACGCTATGAGACTAGATATCAATTACAGGAAAAAATCTGTAAGAAATACAAAACATGGAGGCTAAACAATACACTACTAAATAACCAAGAGATCACTGAAGAAATCAAAGAGGAAATCAAAAAATTCCTAGAAACAAATGACAATGAAAACACCATGACCCAAAACCTATCAGATGCAGCAAAAGTAGCTCTAAGAGGGAAGTTTACAGCAATACAAACCTACCTCAAGAAACAAGAAACATCTCAAATAAACAACCTAACCTTACACCTAAAGCAATTAGAGAAAGAAGAACAAAAATACCCCAAAGTTAGCAGAAGGAAAGAAATCATAAAGATCAGATCAGAAATAAATGAAAAACAAATGAAGAAAACAATAGCAAAGGTCAATAAAACTAAAAGCTGCTTCTTTGACAAGATAAACAAAATTGATAAACCGTTATCCAGACTCATCAAGAAAAAAAGGGAGAAGATTCAGATCAAAAGAATTAGAAATGAAAAAGGAGAAATAACACCTGACCCTGCAGAAATACAAAGGATCATGAGAGATTACTACAAGCAACTCTATGCCAATAAAATGGACAACCTGGAAGAAATGGACACATTCTTAGAAATGCACAACCTCTCGAGACTGAACCAGGAAGAAATAGAAAATATAAACAGACCAAAGACAAGCACTGAAATTGAGACTGTGATTAAAAATCTTCCAGCGAACAAAAGCCCAGGACCAGACGGCTTCACAGGCGAGTTCTATCAAACATTTAGAGAAGAGCTAACACCTATCCTTTTCAAACTCTTCCAAAATATAGCAGAAGGATGAACACACCCAAATTCATCCTATGAGGCCACCATCATCCTGATACCAAAACCAGACAAAGATGTCACAAGGAAAGAAAACTACAGGCCAATAACACTGATGAACATAGATGCAAAAATCTTCAACAAAATACTAGCAAACAGAATCCAACAACACATTAAAAGGATCATACACCATGATCAAGTGGGGTTTATCCCAGGAATGCAAGGATTCTTCAGTATATGCAAATCAATCAATGTGATACACCATATTAACAAACTGAAGGAGAAAAACCATATGATCATCTCAATAGATGCAGAAAAACCTTTTGACAAAATTCAACATCGATTTATGATAAAAACCCTCCAGAAAGTAGGCATAGAGGGAACTTACCTCAACACAATAAAGGCCATATATGACAAAGCCACAGCCAACATCGTTCTCAATTGTGACAAGCTGAAACCATTTTCTCTAAGATCAGGAGCAAGACAAGGTTGTCCACTCTCACCACTATTGTTCAACATAGTTTTGAAGTTTTAGCCACAGCAATCAGAGAAGAAAAAGAAATAAAAGGAATCCAAATCGGAAAAGAAGTAAAGCTGTCACTGTTTGCAGATGACATGATACTATACAGAGAATTCTAAAGATGCTACCAGAAAACTACTAGAGCTAATCAATGAATTTGGTAAAGTAGCAGGATACAAAATTAATGCACAGAAATCTCTTGCATTCCTATACACTAACAATGAAAAATCAGAAAGAGAAACAAAGGAAACACTCCCATTTACCATTGCAACAAAAGAATAAAATACCTAGGAATAAACCTACCTAAGGAAACAAAAGACCTGTATGCAGAACACTATAAGACACTGATGAAAGAAATTAAAGATGATACAAACAGATGGAGAGATATACCATGTTCTTGGATTAGAAGAATCAACATTGTGAAAATGACAATACTACCCAAAGCAATCTACAGATTCAGTGCAATCCCTATCAAACTACCAATGGCATTTTTCACAGAACTAGGACAAAAAATTTCACAATTTGTATGGAAACACAAGAACCCAAATAGCCAAGGCAATCTTGAGAAAAAAAAACAGAGCTGGAGGAATCAGGCTCCTGGACTTCAGACAATAATATAAAGCTACAGTAATTAAGACAGTATGGTACTGGCACAAAAACAGAAATATAGATCAATGGAACAGGATAGAAAGCCCAGAGATAATCCCATGCACATATGGTCACCTTATCTTTGACAAAGGAGGCAATAATATACAATGGAGAAAAGACAGCCTCTTCAATAAGTGGTGCTGGGAAAACTGGACAGCTACATGTACAAGAATGAAATTAGAACACTCCCTAACACCATACACAAAAATAAACTCAAAATGGATTAAAGACCTAAATGTAAGGCCAGGCACTATAAAACTCTTAGAGGAAAACATAGGCAGAACACTCTATGACATAAATTACAGCAAGATCCTTTTTGACCCACCTCCTAGAGGAATGGAAATAAAAACAAAAATAATGACCTAATGAAACTTAAAAGCTTTTGTACAGGGCTTCCCTGGTGGCGCAGTGGTTGAGAGTCTACCTGCTGATGCAGGGGATATGGGTTCGTGCCCTGGTCTGGGAAGATCCCACATCCTGCAGAGCAGCTGGGCCCGTGAGCCATGGCCGCCGAGCCTGCGCATCCGGAGCCTGTGCTCCGCAATGGGAGAGGCCACAGCAGTGAGAGGCCCGCGTACCGAAAAAGAAAAAAAAAAAAACCTTTTTCACAGCAAAGGAAAACATTAACAAGATGAAAAGACAAACCTCAGAATGGGAGAAAATATCTGCGAATGAAGCAAGTGCCAAAGGATTAATCTCCCAAATTTACAAGCAGCTCATGCAGCTCAATATCAAAAAAACAAACAACCCAGTCTAAAAATGGGCAGAAGACCTAAATAGACATTTCTCCAAAGAAGATATACAGATTGCCAACAAACACATGAAAGGATGCCCAACATCACTAATCATTAGAGAAATGCAAATCAAAACCACAATGAGGTATCACCTCACACTGGTGAGAATGGTCATTGTTAAAAAATCTAGAAACCATAAATGCTGGAGAGGGTGTGGAGAAAAGAGAACCCTCTTGCACTGTTGGTGGGAATGTAAATTGATACAGCCACTATGGAGAACAGTATGGAGGTTCCTTAAAAAACTACAAATATAACTACCATATGACCCAGCAATCCCACTACTGGGCATATACCCTGAGAAAACCATAATTCAAAAAGAGTCATGTACCACAATGTTCATTGCAGCTCTATTTACAATAGCCAGACATGGAAGCAACCTAAGTGTCCATTGACAAATGAATGGACAAAGAAGATGTGGCACATACATACAATGGAATATTACTCAGCCATAAAAAAGAAACGAAATTGAGTTATTTGTAGTGAGGTGGATGGACCTAGAGTCTGTCATACAGAGTGAAGTAAGTCAGAAAGAGAAAAACAAATACCGTATGGTAACACATATATATGGAATCTAAAAAAAACCAAAAAACGGTTCTGAAAAACCTAGGGGCAGGACAGGAATAAAGACGCAGACGTAGAGAATGGACTTGAGGACACAGGGAGGGGGAAAGGTGAGCTGGGACAAAGTGAGAGAGTGACGTGGACATACATAAACTACCAAATGTAAAATAGATAGCTAGTGGGAAGCAGCTGCATAGCACAGGGAGATCAGTTCAGTGCTCTGTGACCACCCTAGAGGGGTGGGATAGGGAGAGTGGGAGGGAGACGCAAGAGGGAGGGGATATGAGGACATATGTATACATATGTCAGCTGTGACATGTACAGCTGATTCACTTTGTTATACAGCAGAATCTAACACAACATTGTAAAGCAATTATACTCCAATGAGGTTGTTAAAAAAAATGTTTATTGCATAATTGTTATAACAGCAAGAAATTGGGGGGATTGAGGGGAACCTAAATATTCACCAATACCATGGATAGATAAATAATTTATGATTTAGTCATAAAATACTTGCCTTATAAGGCAGGGGAAAAAATGGATGAACTATAGCAACATGTATCAACATGAATTAATCTCAAAGACATAATGGTGAGCCAAAAAAAAAAAAAAAGCTAGAGAGTAGTACATAATGCTTTTATATAAAGAGTGAAAATAAGCAAAGCTGTGCTGTATGTTGTTCATTTACATATATATGTGGGAATACTCTCAAAGCAATTGCCTCTGGGGAGAGGAGATGAAAGAGATTTGGGAGGGGTGCACAGGGGAAGTCAGTTGTATTTATGACACTTTATTTCTTTAAAAATCTGAAGCAAGTATAGCAAAATTGTAGAAGTCTATACATCAGTGTCCATATTGTGTTTTTCTCTATTCTTCTCACCTTTTTTTTTTTTTTTTTGCGGTACATGGGCCTCTCACTGTTGTGGCCTCTCCCATTGTGGAGCACAGGCTCCGGACGCGCAGGCTCAGTGGCCGTGGCTCACAGGCCCAGCCGCTCCGCGGCCTGTGGGATCCTTCCGGACCGGGGCACGAACCCGTGTCCCCTGCATTGGCAGGCAGACTCTCAACCACTGTGCCACAAGGGAATTCCTCTTTTCACTTTTTAAAGTGTTCATAAAGTAATATTTTCCAACCTGCAGTTAGGAGTCCATTCATTCATTCAACAATTATTTACTGAGCCCATGCAAGCACTGGTTCTAGGTGCTGCAACACTGTTGTTTACTCTGTGTAACCATGTACCAGGCACTGCGCTCAGCACCTTTGATGTTTTAGCCTCTTTAATCATCACTTCCCTCCCATGCTCTTAGGACCTTATTTTGCCAATGAGAAAACTGAGGCTTAGGGAAAGTACTTGACCAAGTTCTTTCAGCTATCAGGGTTAAGTACGAACCCAGGATGATTCCAAAGCCAGTGTTCTTCCCAGGGTACTCACTGTCTTGCCTCCAGAGGTTCCAATGTATAGGTATACCCTGAGCTCCAAAACATGCAGGCGCGGTCTATTCCACATGGCGCCACCAACCTGGTTCCAAAGGTGATCACCATCAAACTTTGGGATGATATCAAAGTCCCAGGGAAATGAGCACCTTTTTAAAAAGATTAAGGGCTGCTAGTCCAACGTGCCCAAAGCCAATTATCTATGGTATAAAAATGCCCCAAAGGAGCAAATCTGGAAGTAGTTTTCACAGTCTGATTCTCAAACTGAAACAGAAACTGTGAATGAGTTAAGTCATCTGACTGTGACTGTCCACAATTCCTCTCAGGACATAGAGCACGGGAAACTGTGTGGCATGGCTAAGGAAAGGAGTCTGTACATAAATCCAGGGAGTTTCTTAAACCCAGTCCTGAGAAAAGGATACTGTACTACAGTGTTACGAGAAATAGAGAAAAGTCAACATTTTGATGAAACAGAAGTTTTATATGCAAAACTCCTCTCTGATCATTTTGCCTTATGGTCTACTGTTCTGCTAGTAAAAAGCCATGTTATTTGGCTTGGTCAGTACAGTTATTGGGTAAAACTGTAAGCCAATGAAAAAATAACAGTTTCCTCATTCTTTCAGCCACTTCCCTAGAATATAAACACTTTGAGAACAGAGGTATTATTATATCAGTAAACATTCATACAAATAAATCAGCCTAATTCAGTGGCTTTTCATTCTTCATTCAAAAACTGCTTTACTGTTCATATGGCTGGGTTATGTTTCTTTTCCCAAATAACATGTACACAAAGAATGTATTCCTTAAAGGAAAATGTGGAACATAAATAGCTAGAGTGCTGTTTCCTCTGCTACAGTACAAAATTCCACCTAGAGTGAAATGGCTGAGTAGGCTATGATCAGTCACCATCCACCATCCATGTTATATACTTGTTTCAGTTTTCTCATCCACTTTGCTTTTGAAATATACATACCATAATTCACCCTTTTAACCTATACAATTCATTGGTTTTTAGTACATTCAAAAATTTCTACAACCATCATCACTATCTAATTCCAAAACATGTTCATCACCCAAAAAGAAACTAGCAGTCACTCCCCATTTCCTCCCCGCCACCACCTCCCTGGCAACCACTAATCTACTTTCTGTCTCTGTGAATTTACCTATTCTGGATATTTCATACTTATGGAATCATACAAAATGTGACCTTTTGCGTCTGGGTTCTTTCGCTTAGCATGTTTTCATGGTTCATCCATGTTGCAGCATATATCAGTATTTCATTCTTTTTATTGCTGAAAAATATCCCATTGTATAGATATACTATGTTTCATTTATCAGTTCACCAGTTGATGTATATATATATATATATATATTTTTTTTTTTTTTAAAGAAGATGTTGGGGGTAGTAGTTTATTAATTAATTTATTTATTTTTGCTGTGTTGGGTCTTCGTTTCTGTGCGAGGGCTTTCTCTAGTTGTGGCAAGCGGGGGCCAGTCTTCATCGCGGTGCGCGTGCCTCTCAGTATCGCGGCCTTTCGTTGCGGAGCACAGGCTCCAGACGCGCAGGCTCAGTAGTTGTGGCTCACGGGCCTAGTTGCTCCGTGGCATGTGGGATCCTCCCAGACCAGGGCACGAACCTGTGTCCCCTGCATTAGCAGGCAGATTCTCAACCACTGCGCCACCAGGGAAGCCCCCAGTTGATGTATATTTGAGTTGTTTGTGTTTTTTGACTATTATGAATAATGTTGCTATAAACATTCATGTACAGGTTTTTGCATGGACATACGTTTTTAATCCTCTCGGTTATATAGCTCAGAGTGAAATTGCTAGGTCATATGGTAATTCTGTATTGAACTTTTTGATAAACTGCCAAACTGTTCTCCAAAGGACTGTACCATTCTACATTCTCACTAGCAATGTATTAGAGTTCCAATTTTTCCACATCCTCACCAACACTTGCTATCTTTTTTATTATAACCATCCTAGTGGGTGCGAAGTGGTGTCTTGTTATTTTGATTTGCATTTCCCTAACGACTAATGATACTGAGCATCTTTTCATGCACTTATTGGCCATTTATATATCTTCTTTGGAGAATGGTCTACTCAAACCCTTTGTACATTTTTAAATTAGGTTGTGTAGTTTTGTTTCAGTTGTAAGAGTTCTTTATTCTGACTAATAGACCCTTATCAGATATATGATTTGTGTATATTTTCTCCCATTTTATTGGTGGTATTGTCACTTTCTTGATAAAGTCCTTTGAAACACAGAAAATTTTAATTTTGATGAAGTCCATTTTATCTATTTTTCCTTGGTTGCTTATGCTTTTGGTGTCATACCTAGGAAATCATTGCCTAATCCAAAGGTCATAAAGAGGTACACCTATGTTTTCTTCTATCTCACCTACTTTAAATTATGCTGCCTTGGCATATTTTATATATCACTATAAACTGCCATAAATTACCTCTAGAAAAAAAGCTAGATATTAATGAATTGATTTTTTAAAAAGTCACAGTCACTGATAAGGACAACTCTGTTGGTTCCTTTCATATACGGAAATCCTATGACAAATATGTAGACAAAATCTAAAAATTTAAAACTCAAAATACGAAAGTGAAATTTTTACATTTACTTGGGCTCCAACTGAAATTCAGGTTATATAACCTACTTTAATGTTCAGATTCTCTAGTCTATACTATTGTGTTCATTTAGTATAAATATAATAATTAAGAATATACTAGAATCATTGATTGCATATTATGAATACTAAAAGTGGATTAGGATCATAGTGTGGAGGACCACGGGTGTAAGGTTATAGAGTTTGGACTTTGCTACATAAACAAAACCATTGAGAAGGTTTTTGAGCAAGGGAGTGACACAATCTCAGCGGTGTTATGGGAAGATTTGGTGGGGTGCCAGGTAGTGTGTGAATTAGATAGGTGATGGGACTAGGGTGGGGAATAGAGGAAAGAGAGCCCTAAATAAGGGCTACAGGGAAAATTGTAACTATTCTGAATTCTTTGACTGAATTGTCTAGCAACACTAACCTGGTCCAAAAAATTGCCCTTTAGGAAAAAAATATTGCAACCCACTTCTCACGTAGCTTGATCACATGTAATTCAGCCACTGTAATGCTGTACCCCAAGCGAAAACATGCTCATTGAAGATCTGAACTTTAGTCTCTGGAATTAATTTAATCAGCCATACTAAACAATTTAAAAGTCAGCCTTCCTGTAGCATGCTGGGCTGAGGTTATTTATTTATGTGGTGAATTGAACCCTGCTGAGAAAAACTTAGTGATGTCACACCCCATTTTCTTCGGTACCCAAAGAACACAGATGATGCATGGGAAAATTGATTTACAATATCCAAATTCAGTCTCCTTATAATTAGATAAAGGACTCGTTTGTTCCCAGTAAGTAACAACCAGTTATTTCTGCCCAATACCATCTGTATCAGAAACAGACACCCTGTTGCTGTCATATTCAAGTAAAAAGTGTTTGGCATCTCATTCTTCCTTTGTATTTTCATCACTAACCCCCTATTTCAGGACCTTGAGACTTCATAGGTGGATTCAGAAACCCTATCTGGTCTTCCTGCCTCTGATCTTTGCCCAACCTCCTGCCAGCTAATTTAATTCATCCTCTACCTGGCTCCCCACCAAATCTTCCAAATATACCACTGAGACTGTGTCATTCCCTTGCTCAAAAACCTTCCAAATGGTTTTCTGTTTACACAGCAAAGTCCAAACAGCATAAGCTTACATTCATGGCTCTCCATAATACGCTCACTTTCCAGCCTTATCTATAATGACTCACTCTCCCAAAGTCGCCATTCTAATCAAAGTGGTCTTCAGTTTCTCCCCAAAACTCTGTCTAGTCTCCCCAACTATCACACCCTGCTCCCCTCATCCTCCTTCTCTGAAAGGCTCTCCTCACACCTCTGTTTTCCAAATCCATCCAATCCATTGAGATTCAGCTCACCTCCCCATGGGAGGAAGTCTTCCCAGACCACCAGCCACATAATAGGGTGATGTGCTTTCCTGTCCATGACTTGACTTATCATGGCATCAAATTCTCAATAGATTATTTTACATGGATTGTTGAGTTTTCTAAAGGGTTAAGTCTACTCTTTACTGCTAGTGGGTAAGTTTCCTGAGGGTAAGGTCTCTTTAGTATGTTTTCCATCAAGTGAAAACAGTAAATATCTAATAATTATGAAATATACTCAAGATGTTAAGAAAGTTCTTGCCTGGAATAGTTTTTTTTTTTTTTTTTTTTTTTTTGCGGTACGTGGGCCTCTTACTGTTGTGGCCTCTCCCGTTGCGGAGCACAGGCTCCGGACGCGCAGGCTCAGCGGCCATGGCTCACGTGCCCAGCAGCTCCGCGGCACGTGGGATCTTCCTGTACCACGGCACGAACCCGTGTCCCCTGCATTGGCAGGCGGACTCTCAACCACTGCGCCACCAGGGAAGCCCTGGAATAGTTTTTAAGTGAGGACATGCTACCTACACTGGTTCCAGACGGGATTTCAATCAGCTCACAAGACTGCCTAAAATGAAGCAAGTTAGCAAGTACAACTTTGGAATTTTTTTCCCCTACCATGTATACAATGCAGTTGTAGGTACTGCAGAGGTTTACAAAGATAAGATAGATCCTTGAGTCCCTGCCCTCAAGAAGTTCAAAATCTAGGAAGCTCACTCAAGTCCTCCAGTTACTTCCTATAAGGTTTCAGGTAGAGGGAATGGCATGAAGAGAGGAAAGCAGCCTCCTACCTAGAGTAATGCTGAAGGGTCTTGTCTAAAGAGCAATGACTTATTTGCTCTTTAATTAATCCAGGGATCTAAGATTATTTATTCTGTTATCGGTAGAGCCAATAAAGCGCTCTCCTTAATTTCTTTTGAACACAGATAAACAAAAAAACTTCCACTTTCAGTATGTTCCAGGGATTTGGGAGCCAATTGAAATCCCATTTATTTTTTTCATTTATATTTTTATTATATTAGTAAATGTAAATAATTGGTCTTAGAACAGAAAACGTTTTAGTGAAACTGGTGCTGTGGTCAAGTCAAAGTTGTATTTGCAAAGTGGGAACAGGAGTCCTGTGGTCAAATATTACAACATAGTATGTGTGCCTCTGTCCCTAAGGAGACTAGGTGTAGGAATATGGATGAATAATCACAAATCTCTGTATTACTCTCAAAATATCTAACCACACATCTTTTACCAATGGAAAGCCAGTAGATTTCCCTGCGGTACCATTTGTGGAGCAGTGCGACTTCTAAGCTTGCTGACAAAGGAATGTTTTTAGATAATGTACCTACAAAGAGAGCTAGAGTTTCCGCAAAAGAGATTTTGACAGGTGGCGATGTTTTGCTAGAACCATTTCCATAATCCTAAAGTGCCCCCCAGGAGCCAGAAGGCACTGGTTTTGAAGTCCACTATTATACCACCTGTCATATGTGAAGAGGAGCCTGGCCCTGGGATATGAGATAAAACTCAGATACCACTTGTATTAAGCAACGACTTCATAAATCAGAATGCAATAAATGGGCCATAGTGATTTAATCCTCACTGCCATTTGGGGTTTGATTATCAAGCCAAGCCAAACAGAGACAAAGAATTAGATGAGTGTGTTGGCTGACTGGATTGTATATTAAAAAACAACAACCCTAAGGTACATTTCAGTCCCTGCTTAAAAAGTAATAAAACTGACAATTACATATTGTAATAACTCTGGATGGTGACAGATGGTAACTAGACTTACCGTGGTCATTGTTTTGTAATGTATAGAAATATTGAATCACTATGTTGTACATCTGTAACTAATACAATAAGTCAGTTATGCTTCCATAAAAAACTGACAATTATACATATTCCTTAACCATTTTTTAAAATAATAAAGGAGATACTTGTGCTGGGAAAAATATAAATAGTACATCCAGTGACAGCTATCTAAACATGAAACCAGGAACAGCACTGAGCAGTACACATGGCAGGGTAGTCTATGAAAACATAAAATGCTCTTAAATCTAGTGACCAACATGTAGATAGAAATATTACTTTACCACTTTGGGCTTTTGAAAAGCCAACTTAATGCAGTGATGCTTAAAATATATCTATCTGAAATAGCTTCAAACTACATTTTGGTAAAAATTCTAGTAACACCAAAAAAAGAAGGTGCATTAGCATGTCCCAGATTCATCTGTGAGACTGTGGTAGCTAGCATTAGCAAGAAATAAAACGGTGCATAAAATAAACAGTCCCTGCTCAATTTGGGAAAACACTTTTTCAAATCTTCTGACCTGTTGAACTCTAGGCTCTATTCTACTTTGGTCTTTGAAACTTGCCTCATCCTTAGTGCTTCCTGACACTTGCATCATCCTTAGTGCTTCCTGACTTCCTGCTTTCAACACAACGACAATTATAATTCCAAATCCCTCCAAACCTGAGTTGTGTTATCCCCCAACCCCAAATCCTGCCCCGTAAATGGGCCTGTTCATATCCTGCTGCATCCTTATCCTAATTGAAGGAAGATTCGAACCTTGTATTATCAACAGGTACAAATATCACTAAAAAAAATTTGTTTTAAGAATTTTTATCTCACACTTCAATATGATGTACTAAAACACTAAAATAAAGTTCAAAGCTACCCAGTAAAGAAACCTCTAAACCTATTGTGACACAACACAGAGAACACTCAGATAGGTCTGAACGATTATGGTCTTCAGAGATAGTGGCCAATATTGAATGATTTTGCACTTGCATATCCATGCAATAAAATACGTTGTATTTTTAAAGTTCACGCACTTCTCAAAATCTAATGTTTCCTCAACATTAGTTCAGCCTCAGAAGCATTCTAGTAAAAAGGGTGCCATCAGATAAAGAAGATGTGGTGTATATATACAATGGAATATTACTCCGCCATAAAAATAGAATAAAATAATACCATTTGCAGCAACATGGATGGACCTGGAGATTATCATATTAAGTGAAGTAAGTCAGACAGAGGAAGACAAATATCATATGATATCACTTATATGTGGAATCTGAAAAAATGATACGAATGAACTTACTTACAAAAAAAAAAAATAGACTCACAAACATAGAGAACAAATTTATGGTCACCAAAGGGGAAAGGAGGGGGAGAGGGATAAATTAGGAGCTTGGGATTAACAGATACACACTACTGTATATAAAATAGATGACTAACAAGGACCTATGATATAGCACAGGGAACTCTACTCAATACTCTGTAATGACTTATATGGGAAAAGAATCTAAAAAAGAGTGGAGGACTTCCCTGGTGGTGCAGTAGTTGGGAGTCCGCCTACCAATGCAGGGGACGTGGGTTTGATCCCTGGTGCGGGAGGATCCCCCATGCTGCGGAGTGACTGAGCCCATGCACCACAACTACTGAGCCTGCGCTCTAAAGCCCGCGAGCCAGAACTTCTGAGCCCGCGTGCTGCAACTACTTAAGCCCGCGCCCCTAGAGCCTGTGCTCTGCCACCACAAAGAGAAGTCCACGCACCACAATGAAGGGTAGCCCTAGCTCACTGCAACTAGAGAAAGCCCCCTAGGCAGCAACAAAGACCCAACACAGCCAAATAAATAAATTAAAAAAATAATAATAAAAATGAGTAGATATATGTATATGTATAACTGAATCACTTTGCTGTACACCTGAAACTAACAGAACATTGTAAATCAACTATACTTCAATTTAAAAATTAAAAATAAAAACAAAAAATAAAAATTTTTAAAGGTGCCATTACAGCTATTCATTCTGGGTAACGGATATGTGGGTGTTCACTCTACCATTTTATCCACTTTGGGAATATTAAAATAGTTTACTAAAAAAATGAGGTTGCATAATCTTTTGATTTTACTAAAAACAACTAAATTGTACTCTTTAAAAGGTGAATTTTATGGTATATGAATTATATCCCAATAAGAAAAAATATGTAAGCATTATGCTTTCCAAACTGGAGATGGGAGAAATTTGAAACAGCTAGAGAAACAATCATTTGTTCAAAGCCAAATAAGATATCCTTGGAAAAACATACAAATGTGGGCAAAAGCTAATGCAGCACTTTATCCCCTCCAGTCATTAAATTAAAGAGAGAATTATTACAAAATCCTTTTACTCTCTTGGCTTAAAAAGGAAAATGGCAGGGCTTCCCTGGTGGCGCAATGGTTGAGCGTCCACCTGCCGATGCAGGGGACACGGGTTCGTGCCCCGGTCCAGGAAGATCTCACATGCCGCGGAGCGGCTGGGCCCGTGAGCCATGGCCGCTGGGCCTGCGCGTCCGGAGCCTGTGCTCCGCAACGGGAGAGGCCACAACAGGGAGAGGCCCGCGTACCGCAAAAAAAAAAAGGAAAATGGCAGAGTTAATAGCCAACAGCTTTTGGTGACTTTACATGAATGGATATGGGTCTTCGTTAGTCCATTTATCCTTTACTAGCTGTGTTTTACCTCAAAACTGAAAAGAAACAAATGACAACTTCATGAATAAACTCCTAGTTGGATCTAGAAGGGACAGAAACTGAAGCACAGCCAGGAAAATGGGGATTTCTGGGTGACAGAGGAGAGGATGGTACACTTGTGGTGGTCTGGATGAGCAAGAATAAACTCTGTTTAAGATAAACAAGGGAAACAATTCTCTTCAAATGAAAGTATGATTAAGCTGCTAAAAGATCTTAGTAACGTGGGGAAAACATAATGTCTCTTCTCTAATTACAAAAGAGAAAGGCACCTAAAACCTTCAGAATAGGCAGAGAAGCTACAATAAAGTCATTATCTGAATAGAAACCAATTTAAAGGTGATGTGATTTTGAGTAATTGAGGAATGTAGGAAAAAAGAATCCATTTGACCTTAATACTTTGAACATTCTCCTTAAAGAAGCACAAGTGTTGTGCCATGGAATTGCATTCCTTTCTCTGGTTTCCAATGTATAGAATAAGCCTATACACAAAGCAGGGCAAGTTTACAATAACATCAAAATGTAATTGTCAATTTTTGATAACATAAAAATAGTGGTAGAGCTGACGGAGCTCAGGGCGTGTAGTGAAGGAGAGGTTGAGAATAATTAGGAACCCTAGTTCCTCAACTTACATCCTAGAGACTCTATAGAGTCCAGAGTTGACAGAACAAGAAACTGGGATAAAAATATAATTTTTAAAATTAAAAAAATGTATGTTATATGGGACTTCTCTGGTGGCACAGTGGTTAAGAATCCGCCTGCCAATGCAGGGGACATGGGTTCGAGCCCTCGTCCGGGAAGATCCCACATGCCGCAGAGCAAATAAGCCCATGTGCCACAACTACTGAGCCTGCGCTCTAGAGCCCACGAGCCACAACTACTGAGCCTGCATGCCACAACTACTGAAGCCTGCACACCTAGAGCCTGTGCTCCTCAACCAGAGAGGCCACCGCAATGAGAAGCCTGCGCACTGCAACAAACAGTAGCCCCCGCTCACTGCAACTAGAGAAAGCCCGTGCGCAGCAAGGAAGACCCAATACAGCCAAAAATAAATTAATTATTATTTTTTAATTTATGTTATAATAAAAATAATAAAACACTAGGTAGGATGAAGAATGGCAGAGATACAGTAGGGATACTAAATCTTTATCTTTTATAGTGAAGAGTCTAACATTAATGGATGAATAAAGAGAAATGTAGTTTTTACATATATATTTTATATATGTATTTATATTATATATACATATATACAATGTAATACCATTCAGTACTGATTGATTTTTTTTCTTTTTACATTATACATGCATTGCCATACTTTCTTGATTCTTTAAATCACAGAGTCAAGGGGGAAATAATCTGCATAACAAATAGGCACAGTAAAGACATTTTTGCCATCAAAAACATGAATCCACTGGATTGGCAGTTTCCCACTTCAGATGGTCAAATGCCAACTCAGCTGGCATTCAGGCTATGTTAGGTCCTTGCTTCGACACTAGAAAATCAACTGAATACGGCCTAACAGGCTTAAAGGAAGCTCAACCAAGATCTTATCTTGTTAGGGCATATTTCTATTGGCAACTTATCAAATAATAAGAAGCCAAAAATGCACTGGCGTTGAGTCCAGTGGATGAACTCTCTATTTCCAGCTAGGATAAGGATAGCCATTTCTAAAATAACAACATACCTATCGCACCAATTTTTTAAAATCTTAATCTGAATATACAATACACAATTATAGGACACAGAGAAAGAATTGTCACCAAAATGATTTAACAGTGTTTCTAGGCAATCAATGGAGAGTCTCCTACAATGTAGTAGATAGTTGAATACACATTTATATGGTTCTTCACTAAGTCTGACAAATGTTATTGTGGGTGCCTCAAAATTTTAATAATACCCATTCTGTCAGTTATTAGTAAGAACGTTTAAAAATAGACGTTTTGAGCTTTTCATACATGTAGTACATACATGTACTGCGTATAAGAAAAACAGGGGGCTTCCCTGGTGGTGCAGTGGTTGAGAGTCCGCCTGCCGATGCAGGGAACACGGGTTCGTGCCCCGGTCCGCGGGGCGGCTGGGACCCGTGAGCCATGGCCGCTGGGCCTGCGCGTCTGGAGCCTGTGCTCCGCACCGGGAGAGGCCACAACAGTGAGAGGCCCGCGTACCACAAAAAAAAAAAAAAAAAAGAAAGAAAAACAGGAATATTAACACAAATGGACAGTTACAGATTTTTAGCAGAAGCTTTACCCCTTGCCTACATTCTCTTAGGGAAATTTGTTGCCTGTTTGCTTGGGACTGCATAGAAAGAAGGAATCCTAGGGGACTTACACCACTTCCCTTTGAAGTCCTTCTTATTCTGCCGAGGAGGAAATCTGGGCATGACTAAATCCCAACCCCTACACATTCTCCTATGGGGGAGTATGAAAATGGAAAATTGCAGGTATGGAAAGGAGTGGACGCAGCCTCAAATCTAAATTTACAGGGAAATTCATACTATAGCGATTGGAAGTAGTTACTTGGACAGAGCTGACATGGAAATGGATCTTTGAAATAAGAAAAAAGTCTGCTTTTCTGAGGTAATATATAGACTGCAAATCAGGGAAGATGTGGTCTTAGCACTTTGGAAACCACTTAACAGTGGTTCACTACTTTCAAGTCACCCTAAAGAATTCTACTAGGTAACAGCTTTGACAGACTTGTCCTTAATATGAACCCTTTAAAATAATGGAAGTGGGGCTTCCCTGGTGGCGCAGTGCTTGAGAGTCCGCCTGCCGATGCAGG
>NW_006797481.1:6542446-6553409 GCF_000442215.2 Lipotes vexillifer | reverse complement strand
GCCCGCAAAACAAAAAAAAAAAAAAAAAAAAAAAAAAAAATAATGGAAGTGCACTAGGTTTAAAATCAAACCCCCTGCCAATAACTGGGAAGGTATATGTACAACATATATCAGGGAAATGGTTAATATCTTTAGGAAGAGAAATGGAGGGACATCCTCCTGTCTCCACTCCTCAACCCCCCACCATAAAAATAGAGCAGGCAATTCACAAGACGAAGTATATGGGAAAAGGTCAGAATTGTTCCTAATCAAAGGCATGTAAGTTCAAATAGATTCTCTCTGTTCCCCACAAATAACTGACAGATTATTTTCAGTTAAAATTCAGAAACTGTGAGGACACTATTACAGCTGCTAGTGGAAGTTTAAAATGATACAGCCTAGGGACTGCCCCAGTGGTCCAGTGGTTAAGACTCCATGCTTTCAGTGCAGGGGGTGCAGGTTCGATCCCTGGTCAGGGAACTAAGATCCCACATGGTGCGAGGCGTGGCCAAAAATAATAATAATAATACAGCCTTTCAGGAAATCGTATGTCAATATGTTGTCAAATTCATTCACTGGAATATTATGATGCCATGAAAAGAACCCCAGAGAAGTTTTTATAGACATAGAAAGTTGTTTATGGAAAACTATAACAAAACATAAGTACAGAAAAATTACCTTTTTGTCAAACACATGAAACACGACCTATTCATAACTTGTGGATTTCCTATATTTAACAAGAATGTTTAGGGTTACTAGTAGGGCAAAGCAGATTGCTTCTCCCTTAATTCTCATAGATTTAGCTAACTTTGGTAGAAAGCTAGCCTATCTCAAGCTGATTCCTGTCTTATGAAATATGAATGCTCTAAGACAAATTAAAAAGTACTTAACTTTTATATTTGGCATTATTTTTAAAAGGCTCTACTAAGTGTTCTTTGAAAGCCCTTGAAAATTTTTATTGCTGTGTTTAAGTATTATAATATCAGTTAATTGCAAAATAATTAAGTATCTCTAATGACTAACAACTGTCAGAAGCACACTTTGGTTCCACAAAAAAGTTGGAGAGATACAATTTATCTTTGTGTTCCATCACTGCATTATTTGAGTTTATTTCCAACCAACTGTAAGTAAGCAAAACAAAACAAAATACCATTATCTACATTCTACCTGTCACCTGCATCTGCAAGTAAAACATCCAGACCAGCAAGTTAAATATGAAAAAAAATCTCTTCCTGAGTCAATGACTTTGAACCAGTTACTTAACTTCACTGTGCCTCAGTTTCCTCACCTGCTGAATGGGGTCATAATATTATTTACCTTGCTATGGTCTGAATGCTTGTGTCCACCCCCCCCAATTCATATGTTAAAATCCTAGCCTTCAAAGGTGATGGCATTCTTACATGGGGTTTTGGAGAGGTGATTAGGTCATGAAGGTGGAGGCTTCATGAACAGAATCAGTGTAAAAGGGACTGCACAATGGACATATATACACTACCAAATGTAAAATAGATAGCTAGTAGGAAGCAGCCACATAGCACAGGGAGATCAGCTCAGTGTTTTGTGACCACCTAGAGGGGTGGGACAGGGAGGGTGGGAGGGAGATGCAAGAGGGAGGAGATATGGGGATATATGTATGTGTATAGCTGATTCACTTTGTTATAAAGCAGAAACTAACATACCATTGTAAAGCAATTATACTCCAATAAAGATGTAAAAAAAAGAGAGGAAAAAATAAAATAAAATTTAAATTTAAATTTAAATTAAAAAAAAAAGAGACAGCACAGAGCTCCCTTCCACCACGTAAAGACACAGCGAGAAAGTGTCAGCTATGAATAAGGAAGAGGGCCCTTCCCAAAACGTGACTGTGGTGGCAATCTTGATCTTGGACTTCCCAGCCTCCAGAACCGTGAGCAATAAATTTTGGATGTTTATAAGCCACTCAGACTGTAGTATTTTGTTACAGCAGCTCGAACAGATTAAGACATATTCAACACCTCAAAGATTATAAATTCATTAATCTGTGTAAAAATCTTAGAATATTGCTTGGCACATAGTACCTCAATAAATTTTAGTTTTTGCAATTATTAGCATTACTACTACTAAGTAATGTACTTTTAATTTATTATTATTGCTATCATTACTATTATTATCATTATTATATGTAAGGATACAAGTAGTAGCACTAATGTGGTTAAAGCATAATTAAAGCAACTATGAAAAGCAACTTCAAGGTAATTTTGCCTATAAATGAAGCTTTAGAATGGCTTCTAGAATTAAAAATTTCTACTCCATTGGTGTTGATTCAGGGGCAATGAAAACTAGATAGCAGTAGGGTTATACCACGTGTCCTGAGTGTCTGTGTCTAAACATGCTCAGAGTAGTGACTCAATTAGCTATTAAAGGTGTCATATATTTTAGAACTCAGAAACACTAAAGGTCAATAGTAGAACCACTTGTACTTTTTGAAGTTCAAATTGCCAAACTCAGATACACTGACAGATTTCTTGCATAAATTAGATATAACCATCTTGGATCTTGCTGTGAAATAATAATTTTTAAACTCAGTTTTAAATCAGTCCAAGCAGTAAGATAATAAATGTTTAGTTCTTTGTCTTCTCTTGACATTTTTCCTTTTCCAAAGCATGAGGAAATTTTAAACCTCTAAAAATCAAATTACTACTTTTCAAAACTATTCAAGGGAAGTAACTGTTAGTCTATAATACACTTAAAAAACAGAAACCCTAAAGTTTGTGTTTAAGATCAGGGCTGGCAGATCGAGGCTGCAGCTGCTTCTGCCTCCTGTTCCCCCATCATGGACCCTTATTTGTGTGGGCTGATGTGCAAGAGAGAGGACGGATCCTGGGAAACGGGAGACAGAACGGCCCTGTTTTTTAGCTCTGCCCACGGGCAAGGTCTAACATCTATAAAAAGAGGAGCTGATGTTAAAAGGAAAAGGAGGCTTTCTGTAGGGACTTCATAAAGTATTTTTAAAAACCCTAACGTATAAATAGGATTTCTCTGGGGACCCAAGTGACAAAGTGAGACGAGAAGTTGAGGGAAAAACACTTCTCATTTCTATAAAAACCGATGGGGATGCAGCCCCTCCTGGCAACCTAGGTTGACCTCTTAGGAGACCAAGAGACATCACTTGGGCACAGAAGCAAAAGCTTCATGGTGTGATCACAGCTCTGTTGGTGTTATATCATGGGCCTTGTTATGGTCACTCCCTAGGAAAGAATGCAATAAAAAATCATAGTGAAGCACCGGTGCCTTGGAGTCAGACGAGGTTCCAACCAAAGGAAAATCAAAGTTTTCCTTCTACCTCACTGGCCATTTATTCTCAGGCTCTGTTTCTATCTCTTGCTTCCTGTTTAACCTCCAAACTTCAGAGCACTGTTCCTCAACTGTCTAGGGAAAAGAGTTAGGTGTTTTTGTTTTAATTTCCAAACCCTGCAAAACAGTATTATTGTAAAGTGCAATAAAAACGTATTACCGAAACAATGAAACCAAAGGCATACAGAATACAAGCTACTGATCAGGCATTTGTTATAATTGCTATAAACGTTTCTAAAACTTACTCTGAATTCTGTTTTTATCTCACTGGGACCAGTAACAGGGCGTGGGTGGGAACCACGCTCAAAGGTGGACCACCTTTGAGCAGCATTGCTTCACCATCTACATCTCTTCCTAGGTGATATCCCTAAGCTTTATGCTGACAAATCCCCAATTGAAAGCTCTCGCCTTGACCTGTCCCCTAGAATAGACTCAGATGTCCAGCTGACTGCCTGACCGCCCCTCTCGAATGTCTCAGAGGCATCTCAAATTAACGCATGCTAACAGAACCCATGACGTTATTCCCACTCCCAACACCTGTTCCCTCCATCCCCCTATCTCCCCAAACAGAACCACAGCCCTCATTCTCCCCCAGGTGCTCTCCCTCCCTCACTGTCTAACTCCACTCCATCAGGAATTCCTGCCAATCCCTCCTCTAAAATAGTCCACGAATCTGCTTGCTTGTCCCCCCTCCACTGCCCCACCCTCCTTCAAGCCACCATCCTTTCTTCCCTACATCCCTGAAAGGGCATCCCAGCTGCTCTTTCTGATTTCTCTCCTGCCACCCTGTAACTGACAATCCACAAAACAGCAAAAGTGAGGCTTTAAAATGTGAATCTGATCCCATCATGACCCTGCATAAAATCCTCCAGTGGGTGTTCACGACTGTCAGAATGAAATCAAACTCTATGGTACACAAGACCCTACCTGGCTGGAGCTCTGCCTCCCCTCCAGCTTTCTCTCTGATTTTGTTCCCACTGATATCTATATGCCAGCTACACAGACCTTCTTTCTGTTCCTGAAACACACCAAGCTCCTTTCTACTTCAGGACTTTTACATTTGCTGTTTCCTGTGCCTCTAACACTCGTGCTCAAGCTCTTCAGGTGGTTGCCTCTTTCTTCTCACTCTGATCTCAGCTCAAAGGTTCCTTCTCTAAATGGCTTTCCCGACACCCCCCAGGATGCCCACCCGCACTCCAGTCATTCTCTTTCACATAACCCTGGTTTACTAACACCATGATAGCCCTTATGGATATCTGAAATTATCTTTTTTTGTTTCTTGTTTTGTTTATTGCCTGTCTCTACCTCTACAATCCTCTCAGATTATAAATCTGAGAACAGGGGGCCCTAACTGCACTGTTCACCGCTGCAGCCCAGTACTTGAACTGTACCTTGGTTGGTTTGCAAAAAAAAAAAAAAATTATATATATATATATATATATATATATATATATTTGTTGAATCAATTAAAAAAAAATATATATATATATATATATATATATATATATATTTGTTGAATCAATTAATGAGTGATTCTAAGAAATGCCACTTGAGATCCCTGTGAGTCTTTAATCTCTGTGCCTCTGTTTCTTCATCCATAAAACTGAAGTGTTAATGCATGACCCATCAGGTCGCTGGGAGAATTCATTCATTCATAAATGAGGTAACGCACATAAAGCGCTGGATACAGGGCCTGGCAGTAGCAATCTATGAATGGTGGTTAAAAAGTAAATTGTGCGCAGTGGCCAGTAATAAGGAGCTTCACTAGAATGTGGTAAGCTCTTTTGTAGCGCATATGAGATCCCTCCTGGGCCATGCCGGAAAAGTGGGGAGAAACTTTCAGGGAGGAAAATGCTGAGTTCTTCCAGTTTTTTAGTTGAAGGCCACTGAGCCAGCAAAATGTGGATACTTATAGGGATATGCCCCATCTGTACTCACTGGCTGGTCGGCCCTAGGGGAACTTGGTGTGCATTTACACAGCTCTGGCACTAAAATACCAACCTAGGCTTGCAGATGTCAGAATGCAACATGGAAATTTCATTTAATTTTGTATTTAGAGGGAACCTTACTTGACAACCCAGCATTCTTCTCAAATATCTGTACAGAACTATGACTCCAGTTTTAGAATCGTTTTCAAAGAAAACGGGTGATAAACAATCATGCTCTTTTGTGTAACATCCAAATTATACTAAATTATGGAGAAAATAGAACATGTGTACTCCATGCTCAGCATCGCATCACTAGATCTAAACCAGGAGCAATAAATTTCACTCTCTAGCTTTATGCCTAACTAATGTTTTCCTCCTCAACCCACCTGACCTTTAAGAGTAAATGTGACCACAGGCCAGCTTGATTCAGTGACATCCCACCCTTAAAATGATCTGTTTTTCTTTTGTACTTTGATATATTTTCCTCCTGTAAATCTGTGTTTATCACCAATTTTTGTTGAATGAGTAGGGCATTAGACCAGATTAGAAGTCCCTAGTTAATGTGACTCCTAAGAATACATCAAGGTTATTAGACAAGGGATGATGATTATAATCCAAAATTTCCCTGAAGTGCTGAAGCTCCTCCTATCTACCCCCCTTGTTTGATAACTAGGGAGTCACAGTAGCACTGTTTTGTTTTGTTTTGTTTTTCATGCCTAAAGAAAACCGAATGTGAAATTATGAGCATTTGTAAAAACTGTCACTGCAGGGCTTATTATTTCAACAAACTGCATTTTGGCCTCCCAATCCTGGCAGTTCAACATGACCAGTTCAACTATATCGAGTACTCAAAGAAAGCCAGGCACTGGCCTTCCTACTGTTCAACCTACAGGCACATCAGAAAGAGGGAAACACTGACTCCAGTGGTTCATAAAAGGTTAGCACTTGACATTTTAAATCAGAAGATATTTTATGAAATTTGAAGATGGGTATAGTACAATAGAACTGTTACAAAATAGGTGGATTCCAGGAGAAGGAAGAAGAAATTATCCAAACTCTTCCACTGCTATCTATTAGTTTCCTGAAAATAAAACTGAAGTCCAGACTACGGCATCAATTTATCATTGGCTTCACGTTGTTATGAATTTTTAGAAAGCAGCATATTTTAATCACGAATACTTTATGATCCGATTATAGGAAGGAATGTTTTCTAGGGAAGAAGCTTGGTGTTGCAGCCAAACGTTACTTAAGGGTTAATTATCCAATCTGGGGGTTGTTCGAGTGTAAATAATCTCTCACCTCTCTTATAGGTCACTGGTTACCCATGGTCCCTTATGCTACTTAGCTTCTGTTTAAGCCTATCCTTATAGCTTAAAAACTGCTTTTCCCTCATGTTTCCTCCTCCAAACCAAAGCTCCTTTCACCTAAACGCTGGCTGATTTAAACTAAGTCAAGAGAGAAACAATCAGATTAAGCTAACTCATTTATAAGATCTCCCGTCACATTGCATTTTGAAAGAGGATATTGGTTAACTCAACCCAATCTGGGATCAATATAACTTCAGGCAACACAGCAAGGAGAAATGAAGAAGGGATATTTTCAAACTTCTAAATCAAGCCCGCTAACATGAGGCTGCTACCCTCATGGCATTACTAGAATAACAATGACCAGCATTTTGTTTTTTGAAGGGTTGATGTGACTACTCTAATCAGAATCACATCTCTCACAGTATTTTAACTTGACTAACATTGACTAATACCATGATAATAATTTTTAAATAATAAGGGAAATGAGAGAAGAAACTCATACTCATCAAGCATGTTCCCTACATTAGGCAGTTGACATAGGTGATCTCACTCAATCTGTACATTTATTTACTCCCCTAGCTCTCTGGCATGGTTATTACTGTCCTCCTCTTACAAAGAAGGAGAACCTGAAGCTAGGAAGATTTAAGTATGTTCTGAAATTCACATAGCCAGTAAAAAAGCAGACGCAAAATCTGAACTCATAAATGCATGCTTTTCTTTATACTCAGCATTTCAACTCAAGAAATATGTATGAAGCCCCTACTGGATATGTGGCGCCATGCTAAAATTTTTTTAAATGAGCAAGACACATAGTGAAATCAAACAGACCAAGGTCCAAACCTCCGCTCTCCCATTATCAGTCGTACGATCTTGGGCAAGTTGCTTAATTTCCCTGAGTTTCATTCTCCTTGTCTTTCAAATAGGGCTTAATATAAACCTCATAGAGTTTTTGTTAGGATGAAATATTATGATGTTTGCAAATAGTAATTGCTACTATTGAGTGTTTACCATGTGCCACGCACTGTCTGAAATCTTGTTGTCTGTATGAACGCATGAAATTCTCTTAAGAACCCTATAAGAAACTTGCCATTTATAAGGAAACAGGCACAGAGAGGTGAGGGCCCTTGTCCAGGGTTACACGACAGTAAGTGGCAGTGCTGGGCTTTGAACCCAGGCAGTCTGCTTCTAGACTCATCTCTCAATTACAATGCTATATGCCTCTCACTACCTGGCACAAAGTAAGGACTCAATAAATGGCAGCTATTAAAATGTTTCCTTTCTAAGTACGAGGAATGCAATGAAAACAAGCACATCAATCTCCACAATGCAAAGGGATTGTTACTCAAGAGACTCCAAAAAAGCAGAAGAGGTCTCTCTCTCTCTCACAGAAAAGTCTTCATAGCATGTAAGATGGGTCTTTAAAAAACTGACACAATTTTATCAGAACCTGGTGAAAAAGAAGGTATTCCAGGTGGAAACAAGTACAGTTGTGTTGAAAAAGATGAAAAGTCTAGCTTGACCTAAGCAAAGGTTTCAAAGACCAGAAAAGTGAAGTGAGTCATCCAGGTCATGAGGAGCCTTGAATGCCAAATTAAAGTAAGCTAAAGGCAATTCAAGAGGCAACAGTGGTGGGTGGGGTGGGGAGTGGGGGAATTACAAAAGCTTTTGGCAGAGGGAAGTCATTGCAATCATGCAGTCAAGCTGCAAAAAATTAATTCATTTGGAAGTCATTTCTGCTGTGTGTGCCTGTCTCTTCACTCTGCTCAATGTGTATGCATGTCCAACGAATTCATCTCTTCTCTCCAAAAAAATTAAAACATCCTGGTACTTGTCACAAAGGAGCCTTGAATGAAGTGGCAGAGGAATCTGAAGGTAATTCAAGAGACAGTGTGTGTGGGGGGCGGTCACGGCAGCTTTTCGAGAAGGGAGCCACACAATCACAGTCAAGCTGTAGAAAATTAATTTAGTAGTGATGCATAGAATGAAGTTGAAAGGGGATGTGAGTGAGATTGACAACAGTTGTCTATAAGTACAAATTGACCTAGTTTACGGTTCTAATTGCTTTCTTTTTAAAAAAAAATTATTTTAGTATAGTTGATTTACAATGTTGTGTTTAATTTCAGGTATACAGCAAAGTGACTCACTTATACATACATACATACATGGATATGTATTCTTTTTTCATATTCTTTTCCATTATGGTTTATCACAGGGTATTGAATATAGTTGCCTGTGCTATACAGTAGGACCTTGCTGTTTAACCATCCTATATATAATAGTTTGCATCTGCTAATCCCAAACTCCCAATCCTTCCCTCCCCCACCCCCTATTGCTTTAATATATTCTTGAAATTTAAGAAGAGCATTACCTGAAATTAATTACTTAAAAGGCTGTATTAGACATCGAAAACCAAAACATGACCACACTTCAATGGCTGAACTAACAAAATGATGGGAAAAAATTACAAACCACATGAAGTCCTGTGCTTAAGTAATTCTCATTTTTTAAAATATTTATTTATTTATTTTTGGCTGCGTTGGGTCTTCCTTGCTGCGCACAGGCTTTCTCTAGTTGCGGCGAGCAGGTGCTACTCTTCATTGTTGTGCACAGGCTTCTCATTGCAGTGGCTTCTCAGTAGTTGTGGCTCACGGGCTCTAGAGTGCAGGCTCAGTAATTGTGGTGCACGGGCTTAGGTGCTCCACGGCATGTGGGATCTTCCTGGACCAGGGCTCGAACCCGTGTCCCCTGCATTGGCAGGCAGATTCTTAACCACTATGCCACCAGGGAAGTCCCAGTAATTCTCATTTTAATGGAAACCATGAACTAAGTTTGGAAAATTGGGCTGACCATATTTTTAGCTATCATTAATCTTTATTATTTTTCAGTTCTTAAAAAGCATACATAGTAGTAAACAGACATGAAATTAGATACTGTCTCTGGTTGGCCAGCCTACAATATGCAATCTATACAAAAGGGATCACAGTTCAATTCTGAAATTACGTTTCTACAGTCAGATACGCAGAGACAGACGCAAAACGACAATGAAAATGTTATCTGTGTGTGTTTTAATACAGCCCCAGGTCTTCAGAAGTCGTATCTGCTGTGTGTGCCTGTCTCTCATTCTGTTCAATATGCATGTGTGTCCAATAAATTCATCTCTTCCCTCCATTTTGTCTGCTTTCCAAAAACTAAACTAAAACTAAACTAAACTAAACTAACCAGGTGCATAACATGAAAGACCAGGCAAGGATGGCAGCTGAGATTTTTTAATATCAGTCACACCTGCACATAATCTCCATCCCACGGGACTTGTCTCTAGCTCAAATAGCGTGCTACCATTACTACTGCCTAACAATTTAATTGAAATTACGTGTCATGGGTGTACTGAAAGTATAATGATTTATCATTGGACATCTTGATTTCTAAGCTTGGTCGCACCCTTTACCAGGAGGTTATCTGGCATTACAGCATTTCCTTTCTGAAACCACAGAAGGAAGCAGTTTGCCTTCCTCTACCAGTTATTCTTCTGGACTATATCAAGCGCTCTAAGCCAAATGTTAGGCAATGACTGCCCGTTACCCATTGACTATATTTGCTTCTTTCTGGTTCCGACAATGTCAGCGATCTGTGGTGCAGGATACACACTTTGTTTGCTTGCTACAGTGGTAACGGTAGCCAGAGGTGAGTTTTATTCATATAGTTATTCACAAATTAAAACAATAAACACACACACAGGTCAGGACTAGGGTGAGGGGAGTGAGGTGCTTAGGGTGTAAAAGTTAAGAGGCATCACGCTCGGGGTAGAGTCTTACTCCCTTCACCCTAGTCCTGGCCCTGTGCATACACATGCACGCACACACACGCACACACACACACCACAGAACCCAAAGATGACCAAATACCGTATAAATAAACAAGCCAAAGCCACAGATCAGGGTTTCATGTTTTCTTTAAAGGTATGTTCAGGTCAGGTCAACATTTAACTGTTTGTCTGCTCAAAACCCTCCAGTGGTTCCCGTCTCACTCAAAGTCCTTATGTTGGTTCACAAGACAGCACATGACCCGTCCCCCAGGCTGCTCTCTGACCTCCCCCTCCTACTAGCTTCACTGTGTTTGAAACACTCCAAACATGTTCCTGACTCAGGGTTACAATCGCTGGTCCCTCCACCTAGAATTCTCTTACTCCAGACGGTCACATAGCTTGCTTTCTCCTCCTTCTGTTTAAATGTCATCTCAGAGAAGCCTTCCCTGATCAAGGTCAACCTGCACTCCCCATTCCCTGCCCCTGCTTCGTCTTCTCCACAGCGTTCATCACCATCTGATATGCTATATATTTTACTTATATTTTATAAATATAATTTTTTTTTTTTTTTTTTTTTTTTTGTGGTACGCGGGCCCCTCACTGCTGTGGCCTCC
>NW_006797481.1:6537393-6542416 GCF_000442215.2 Lipotes vexillifer | reverse complement strand
ATCCTCCCGGACCGGGGCACGAACCCACGTCCCCTGCATCGGCAGGCAGACTCTCAACCACTGTGCCACCAGGGAAGCCCTATAAATATAATTTTTACATAAATAAAATAACAACTTAAAGTGTAAGCTCTCTAGTAAGCTCCCACTGGCAAGGAATTTTTTTTTAATCTGTTTTGTGTACTGCTGCATCTACTGCTCCTAAGACAGCAGGTGCATAATAAATATTTGTAGAATGACTGTACTAAGTGCTAGGCAGACAGACTTGACTAAAATATTGTTCCTCCTATTCAGACGGTAACAGTAGCCATGATTATTGATCCTCAGGTAAAATCAAGCTCATCAAATTGTCTACATTAGGGTTTTTGTCAGTGTGGTGATGTAGTCAACTTTATTAAATCATTTCCAAAACGTCTTTATTTTTTAAATTGAAGTATAATTGATTTAGAATATATTAGTTTCAGGTGTATGGCATAGTGATTCAGTATTTTTACGGATTATACCCCACTAAATGTTATTACAAGATAATGACTATAGTCCCCTGTGCTATACAACATATACTTGTTGCTTATCTATATTATACATAGTCATTTGTATCTCTTAAAGCCGTACCCCTTCCCCCCTTCCCTCACCCCTCTGGTAACCACTAGTTTGTTTTCTGTATCTGTGAGTCTGTTTCTGTTTTGCTTTATACATTCATTTGTATTATTTTTTAGATTCCACATATAAATGATATCGTACAGTATTTGTCTTTCTCTGACTTATTTCAGTAAGCATAATGTTTTGTAGCTCCATCCATGTTGTTGCAAATGGCAGAATTTCATTCTGTTTTCATGGCTGAGTAATAATCCATTTTATATAATATATACACCACGTCTTCTTTATCCATTCATCCGTTGATGGACACTTGAGTTGCTCCACATCTTGGTTATTGTAAATAGTGCTGCTATGAACACTGGGGCGCATGTATCTTTCCAAATTAGTGTTTTCATTTTTTTCTGCATATATTGGAAATGGATATAGTGGGATTGCTGGATCATATGGTAGTGCTATTTTTAGTTTTTTGAGGAACTTCTGTACTGTTTTCCATAGTGGCTGCACCAGTTTACATTCCCACCAACAGTGCACAAGGGTTCCCTTTTTTCCACACCCTCTCCAACACAGACCAAAACTTCTTTAGAGAAGCAAATTTAAACACTCTCCATAGGAAGTGCACATATACCTAGAGGCTAGTTTAAGCAGAATACAAAACTCAAACGGAGTCTAGGAAATAAATTTGAAAAAAGGTGGGAAAGTAAAAATGTTGTTGATAATACTCTCAACAAAGCTGAAGCCAGGCAGAGTACATCCCTTCTGCCAAAGCTTTAGAGCCTCAATATTCATAACCTCCAAAAGCATTCTGCTGTATGTTAAACGTATATTACATATGACAACAATTTCCTGTAAAATATCTTTCTTTTAGCATTCTATTACTGAAATATATTTCCACTAAATGTCATCACTTTTTTATGACTTAGACAATAAGATAGTAAAAATAATTTTTCAAAAAAACTTTTCCTAACTGACCTTAAAGTCATATCGATTGTATTTAGCATCCCCACATCAATTTCATGCGGAATACTTTCTTGTGCAATGAATAATACAAAAGTAGAAATCATTCTGTTTAAAAACAGCTAATAAGTGCCTTTCCTCCTGACTCCTGCTTCTTTTCTTAATTGAGAAAGATGTTGCATAATCTCACCATCATGATTCTAAAGACTGAAGTGATTGATGGAGAAGCTGCCTTAACTACCAAATTCATCAAAAGGAAGAGAACGAAAAGGGTTCAGTCCCAGATACTTCAGTGCAAAGTCAAAGAACCGTATGAGGGAAACAGGAGCTGCTCTGAATACATACTCTAATAGGTAATAATACTCATTTCTTAAATTTGCATTTCCTCTTTACCAATAAATATCTGGTATTGTTTGTTTGGTACCAGAAACAACAGGAAGAGGCATGGAAAAAACAAAGAAGATATGGTATTTTTCTAGTTCTTTCTATTCCATACAAAAGTTGGCACTTAAATTCTTTTCTAAGTTAGATATGATATTTTTATATTAAGCCTTATCAGTCAAGGCTTCCAAATAAGTTCATCCAACCAACCTAATAAACATATGACCCTTTCTAAGAACAAAGCAGGCCCTCTGTTAGTTTTAGGTTGGGCTCCTTGACCAGAATATGTTACACGCATCATTAAAAATGGTATACAACAACCAGACTCAAAAAGGAGGCTCTGCTTTCACTAGCATAACTTTCTTCTTCATTGGCTTCAGAACATCAAACCCATCACAGGCTTCTTGGAAATTTTATCAGCTCTCCTAGTAAATCAGGAGTCACATCTTGCAAAGGCAAAAGCAGCTTAAAATTTTAATTCCATGACTTGAGATGGCAGCCAGCCCCTTCCGAAACCCCTCTGCCCAAGTAGCTCCTGTCTGCTGAAACTCCAGCCAAGAGTGAAGCATTACAGGAATTTAATCAAAGTTAAATTGAGTCATCTGATCTGGAAATTCATGTTTAGTTTCAAAACTTGGAGGTGGAAGAGTCTTCTAAGGTCATCTTGGGAATAGGGACTGGGCCTCCAAGGTGAGGGTCTGTTGTATGGTGTACCCACAATCACACAGCTGGAGGAGCGGAGTTATAGGTAAAACTCCAGCCTCCCAACTCCTCATCCAACTCTTCCCACTAGAATGTATGACCTCCTGTGGAGGGATGGCCAATCTGATTATTTGTAAGTGGGGAGATTTGGACTCAATCTTAAAAAGAATTAATTTTCAGGTTTATTTTTTAACTGAGGGTAACGAGTGACCATGAATAAGGATAAATAATCCAGCCTTTGGGAAATATATCAGCACCAGACTATTTTGTAACTTGTCCTGAAAGCAATGGATCATTCTGGAGAAAATTAGTCCTGTAACAGGCAATGAGGTTGGCTTTAGATGAAGTAAGGGAAAATAAATATTCTTTTTTTTTCCCCTCTGGGCTAGAAGTGGTCTGTCCCTTGGTATATATAAACGAGATGTATGTAACATTTTTTAGTGCTGAGAAATAAGCTATTCCTAGCTGGGCAGAGACTGAATGGGGGCAAGGCAGGAGACACCACAGGAGAGAGCCTAAAGCAAGTCAACCACAGAGGGGACCATGCTCCCTTGCCATTTTCTCTGAACCATCAGTAAAGCCTCATTAAAAGTTACAGCTAATACCTATTGCTATGCTCTAAAAATCTCAACAAGATAGCTCAGTGCAGCATTGTCTATAAAAGCCATCAAGCAAAGTATCTATCAAAGAGGATTATTAAGTCAGGTGTGGTGAAACCATCTGCTTGAACACTATGAAGTCATTTTAAAAAATGAGCTATATCTGCAGGTACTAAGATGGAACAACATCAAGATATATTATGTGAAAAAGGCCAAGTGTTTTTTTAAGTAAGCAGGTAGGTAGATCATCATTTTATAGGTAACAGATTGATTTTAGTGTCCTAGTACACACATAACTTTTCTCTAGAAAAGAATCTCAAGAAACTGGTAATGGTGGTTACTTCAGAGGATGAGGAACTTTCACGTCTCATTTATGTTATTTAAATTATTCTTTTAAATCTAAGTATATGTGTATATCCCTCTTTTACGTCAGAAGAGTTTCTCTGGACAGTTATATTATAGCTCTTAGAATTAAAAAAGAAGCTTTTACCTTTTTAGTTTTCATTTAATTTTCTAAGTTACGCCTTGGTCTCAGTTATGCTCTGGGGAAGAGCCTCTGGCCACGCTTAGCTCAAACCAGCTCAGGGAGATTATGGCCAGACTGGGTGGGAGTGGGAGAGGTGACCAGAAGCCCCAGCAAAAGAGCAGTGCTCAAGGACGTTGTCTACACCAAGGCAGCAGGGCTGCAGCCAAGCTGGATGTCGAAACATAAGACACGTGAGACAATACCTTAGGAAACTCTTGGAAATAGCCGAAGGATGCTTTGAAGGGGATTAATTTGTAGCTGCAAATGCAGTGGGCAACATACCCAATATGCACCCCAGTATCCTTGACACATTCCAGAACCCCGTGACAGGTGGGAATGAGGAGTGTGGGTGTGAGGAGGATAAAGGGAGGAGAGGGTCAGGGTCCCTGGGGTGCACATCACCCTGTAGGAAAACAAAACGCAGGGGCAAGAGGGCTGAAATTGCGCATCAGAGCAACCACGTCAGAGTGTCTAGCTTCAGTCCTTCCAGAACCCAGCCCACTGAGGAACACAACGGATGGGGTTAGAATCTGCATGTCAAACACTCCTTGCCCAAGTAGGAAAAACTGTGTCCTTGATCGGGTTTAAGAGCAAAGACATATGAGGAAATGAACTTTCAAGTCATATCCAACTTGAGTTCAACCAAAAGGACTGAGAAATTCTAGGACAGCACCTTCTCCTTCTACCCCCCTTCATATGTTTGTGCATCCCACCAGACCGTGGATTTCATGCACAGCAACCTTTCTTCTCCCAATCTCTCAATAACTGTTCATTGAACGGTACTCAGCTTCAGGCTCTGGGGTGGGCTAGGATCTGGGAGTGCACTTATAACACTCGGTCTCCGGCTTCTCAGAATTCACAGTCTAGGAGAGGATAGAGCCACTTAGACAACTCTGCACAGTTTAGTGTCACTGACTAGACACTAAAATGAAAAAGTCTGGGTAGGAAGAGCAGAGTTCACCACCAAGTTCAAAATGTATTTATTAGCAGAGAAGTCAGGGCAAAAGCATGCCTCCAAAGCAAGCCCAGATTTAATCAAAGGGATTCAGAGAATCAGGCAGGCTAATCTCCAAGAACCATTAATAGGAAGCTCACTTAAGTCAAATGTTCTGAGCACCAGCAAGTAAATATCCTCCATCACTTTAGGCAGCTTGGCTCTGGGAGGAGAGAAGGCTGAGATCAATGAGTTCATTAGACTGCCCCTTCTAGCCCAGCTTCAAGTGTTCCTTTGTCCCCTTTTTCAGCAGGCATAGAGCATACCAACAAT
>NW_006797481.1:6498010-6537263 GCF_000442215.2 Lipotes vexillifer | reverse complement strand
ACAGCAGGAATAGAGCATCCCAACCATGTCACCTATTTTTCTATAGTAAATGTGTGCCAGTGTCACTGGGTAGCCTAATATTAACCTTAAAGTAGATGACCACTTAGTGCCATTCCTACAACTGTCAAGAAAAGGGATAAAGCCTCTGACCACACTATCCGAAGGAATGTGAATGTTCTGGAAGACAGGGAAGAATGGGAGTGATGGTGGCCTTCCAGTTTCAGATATCAAACCTAGGTCCAACGAGGCCTCTCCGAGGCAGGGACTATGCTGTACCCCTTGCATTTGGTAGTGAAAACCCTCCCTCTGTGTTTGTGAAATGAGGGGTGAAGCCTGTCCTCAGAATTTGTCTGGTCTGCTTTGTACAGAGAGTGAAACTTCAGTGAGGTTCTCAGGGGAACCCTAACACTAACACTGTCAAAGCATTTGCCACACTCTCTAAAAGGCCCTGGTAGTGGCCCCCCGCAACCCAGCCCATCTCTGCCTCTTCTCCGGCTACCTGCTGGCTGGACCTTCCTGGTGCAGGTGGCCAGGTCGAGTCAGCTCCGCTGGGGCCTTGTGATGCAAGCCTGAAGGCAGGGTGGGGTATTTTTAACCATACCGAATTCTTTCCATATTTTTATGTAGTTAAGCGTATCTACATTTTCTTCTATGACTTCTGAGCTTTGTAGCCTGTATGAGAGGTCCGGAATCTTCTAACATCCTCAGGTTATAAATTTACCTGTGTTTTCTTCTAGGACCACTATTGTTTCATTTATTTTACACTTAATGACTTACTACACTAGGAATTGTGTGCCTGTGTGTAAGAAATAAGGGGTCCAAAAAAAAAAAAGAAATAAGGGGTCCAGATTTCTTTGTTCTAAATAGCCGGCTGTACCCGTACCATTTATTGAATCTCTCTTCTCACACTGACCTTAAAAAGCCACTTTTCGGGCTTCCCTGGTGGCGCAGTGGTTGGGAGTCTGCCTGCCGATGCAGGGGACACGGGTTCGTGCCCTGGTCCGGGAAGATCCCACATGTCGTGGAGCGGCTGGGCCCGTGAGCCGTGGCCGCTGAGCCTGCACATCCGGAGCCTGTGCTCCGCAATGGGAGAAAGCCACTTTTCTATAATTAAATTCCATACACACTTGTTTACTGTACTCTGTAATCTTTTCCCACTACTCTCATTTCTCTCCAATACTTAACTGTTTTAATTACTGCAGTTTCATATTACATTTTAATATCTGATACAGCTAACCCTCCCTTAACTACACCTCTTTCTCAGAATTTCATAAATTTCATTTTACAAAACAAATAATAGTATCATTTTGCCATGCCTCTAAAAAAAGATTCTGTTGGCATTTTAATCGAGATTTCATTTCTTTTGTAGAGAGATTTAGGGGAAATGAACATTTTTACAATATAGTGTCTTGTTATCCAAGAGCCTAGTAGGTCTCTTCAATGACTTAAATTTTTCATGTTTCTCCTCCGGGTAATTTTGAAATTTTCCTGATATTGCTCCTGTACGTTACATTTCACTTCAAATGTCTTACCGTTTCATATGCTTAATTAGCATTTTTAAAATTCTAAAAGCATGCTGTGTTTGCAACGCTTTTCCACCACTTCTCTCATTTAGCACTCATTCATTAAGGTCCCATTCTGGTATCACTTGCTTCGTCAAGTCTTCTTTGGCCCCGTGTCCAGTCAAGATGGAGCGGGTCCTTCCTCTGTGCTCCTGCAGCACATTTTACGTCCCACCATCACCACTGGTCACACTGTGCTGCACCTTCTGTACACACACCTCTCACCTCATTAGTCTGGCAGCTCTGCTAGTAGAGGAGCCAGTTAGCACCCCCCAAGCCTGGTTTATAGCGAGCACTCAACGATCAAATCGAATGCATGAATGAATGCCATACTATGCTTCTTCATATTTCGGTAGCATTTTTGCAATGCTAACAGTGATAACACTGATAAATAGTAGAATTTGGAATAATGTGACTGACAGGGTTTTATTTTCCCCTTAAACACAAGCCATGTTTAAAAATGCAGAAAATTATCTCATATAATGAGAAATCGTAATTAAGAAGTGAAAACTAGATGCATTAGTTTTCTGCCATGTATTTCAGCCTCATGTAAAGAGGCGGCATTGTGGTGGATAACATATACTCTGGCACGAACAAGACCTGAATTTAAATCCTGTATCAACCACTTATTATCTAGGTGATATCAGGCAAGTGTCTTCACTTCTCTGTGCCTCATTTTCTCTATCTGTAAAATGGGCATAATAAAGATCCTCATAATAGAATACCTAAGAGACATCTCAAATTTAAATGTCCAAAATGCTTGATTCCCCTACTCCCCAAACCTGCTTGTTCAACATGCTTCCCCATTCCAGGAAATGACATGCTACCCTTCCAGCTGCTGAGAAAATGGAGGTATCCACAGTTCTCCGCCTTCTTTTGCTCCATGTTTCCCACCCATCCACAAGTCCCATAAGCACTTCCTTAGAAATATTTCCAGAATCCATTGACTTTTCACCAGCTGCTTTCCTACCATCTGGTCCAAGCCACCATCTTCTGTTTTGACCACTGCAGTAACCTCCTAAATGGTCTTCATGCATCTACCCTTATTCACTACAATCTATTCTCTATATTGTTGACCAAGTGATCCTTTTAAACTATGTCAAATCACGTCACAACTCTGCTCAGAACTATCAAGGGCCTCCTATCTCGCTCAGTCTCACTCAGAGGAAAACTTAGGTTCTCACAGTGGCCTGTAAGGACCAATTTGACATGGCCACCCCTTCCCCAACTATCTCTCTGACTTCACCTCCATCCCTCTCCCCTACACTCTCTGATCCAGCCACACTGGCCTCCTGCTGGTCCCAGGACACACACACAGGATAGACCTCAACACCTTTGCACTGCTTATCTCACTGGATAGAAAACCCTTCTGCCAGAATCTGCATGACCTCTCACTTCCTTCAGGTCTCTGCTCACCCGTCACTTTATCAAAGAGGCCTTCCATTACCATCCCGTATGTATAAAATAGCACCTGCCCTGCCCTCTCATCTCCCCAACTCTCTCTCTCCTCTTCGCTCTTCTTTATATTTCTTCCTAGCACTTTATCACCACTTGTCACATTATATGTTTATTTGGTAAGTGGCTGTCTCATTTCAACACCTAGAATAACTTGAGCCCTTAGTAGGTGTTCAACTAATACTTATTGAATGACCACATAAATGAACACATTGTTTACAACTCCAATTCTACAGTTTATATAAAGTGTCTAACCACTGAACAGATCCTCCTAAAATAAAAAGGAGCTAAGGAACTGGTGAGAAAACTAAACTATCACTGGTGCTCATGCTTATTGCTCACCCGAATGCTTAAATGAATCAAAATAAAGATTCCCTTGTCTTACACAGAACAAGAGCAACAAAAAACCTCCCTAGGAGCCATTAGAGACTGCCAACCTAAATTTCTTTTCTACATTTTTTTTAACATTTAAAAATGATGGCTTCCCCTCCCCTCTCTCCTTCCCCCAGACTCTGGGACTCCTATCCTTCTGTTCATTCTTATTTGGAGTAAAAGCCAGAAATAGCTGTTTACTCCATTGTCCTCATTTCCCTTCATTGTTACCATTCAGTTCTCTGGTGGCTACCCTCTTGCAGATGTTTCCTTACGCGGGCCTCTCACTGCTGTGGCCTCTCCCGTTGCGGAGCACAGGCTTCGGACAGCACAGGCTCAGCGGCCATGGCTCACGGGCCCAGCCGCTTCGCGGCATGTGGGATCCTCCCGGACTGGGGCACGAACCCACGTCCCATGCATCGACAGGCGGACTCTCAACCACTGCGCCACCAGGGAAGCCCTGGATGTGCTTTTTTAAATGCATTCTCAATAAGTTGAGAAAGAAAAGCACAGGGAAAGACCTAAGACACAGTTTTGTTTTGTTTTGTTTTTCGGTACGCGGGCCTCTCACTGCTGTGGCCTCTCCCGTTGCGGAGCACAGGCTCCGGACGCTCAGGCTCAGCGGCCATGGCTCACGGGCCCAGCCACTCCTCGGCATGTGGGATCTTCCCGGACCGGGGCACGAACTCGTGTCCCCTGCATCGGCAGGCGGACTCTCAACCACTGCGCCACCAGGGAAGCCCCAGACACAGTTTTAAGCAAAACATATTATAGGATATTTTCTTTAGGACAAACTATAAATTGACTCTAACATGATTACATATACACCATCAAATATTATTCTCATATGTAATAAAGTGAAAGAGCTGGAGAGAGAACACACAGTCAGAATATAGAACTTTAATTTATTAAAATGTGAATAACAATAATTACGCATGTAGAGCTCTTTCTCACACAAGCCTAAAAAAGAAATCCTCTAACAAAGGACCAAAATCATATGACCTCTAATCAAGCAGCAAGTAATTTGGGGGTGCTTGACCCACAATTTCTGCTTTCATTTTTATCCTAATGTAGGGCTGAATAATACAAAGGATTTTATGGGTACATCTACTAAATAAGAACTTGCCCACCCAGTAATTATAAAACAAAACACGGACAATTTCCTTATACTGGTAAATACATATTAGGTAAATTTTCCAATAAAATAATACAATGTACTGGGGAAATAAACCTTAAATACATTGGCAGAGAGTCATCAAATAGATAGTGAGTCCAAGAACAGACACAGGTAGACTGAACGACACATTTTAAAGCTGCTTTGAAATTGCACTAACTAGAAGAAACAGAGCCACTCATTTTAAATGACTGTGGAAGACCAAAGGCACATTTCCTTCCCACAATAGTTTTTCTCTAGATAATTGACCCCGATAGAAGAAAACTATTGTGTGAATTACTCCAAAAAAATTTCTAAAAATTCATTTGGGTTTGACTTCGTATCAAATGTTATTGTTGGTCTCTGATGGTAATTACACCTGAGTATACCAACGTCCCATGAGAGAAAATAGCCCAGAAATGTGCTGGATTGATGGGGAGGAGATGGCCAGTCTAGGATTTAAGTTAAATTTTGATGTAGATAATATACAAAGTAGCTAACATTACAGGCAAATATTCAGATATTCACAAAAATTCTATCCTTTGAGACCAAGGAATACACTGACACCAAAACACAGGCTGGCTAGAAACTCTACTAGGTAGGAAGCCCACAATCCCAATTTCCCTGGGATAGCCCCACTCTACATCTATGTTCCAGCATCCCATCAGGTTTAGCATTTGTCCTAGATAGAAGTATCCCATTTGGATGTTAACTTATACAATACATGTAAGTTAGATTAAATGTCAACAATAAATGTTTGCTCCAGCCTCATTCAATCACAAATTCTAACACCTTTTAACATTTCTGCACCCCCAAATCATGACAATCCTCACTCCAGAGTGCTCAATAAATATTTGTTAAGTGACTTTATTAATTAATATATAGATTTGGAATAAATCTGGCTGCTCTAGAAAAGAGGTTCGATAAATATTAGCTGATTGAATATCAGCGAGGAAGGTCGAAAGAGCAAAAGAGTTAACCCCTGTCCACCACACTGTCTTCTTGCTTGCTGTCAAGAAATTTTCAGATAAAAAGTTGGCATTTCTGTTCTTGGGGGGAAGGGAGAGAAAAAGTATGCATTTTCTTAGTTCTGGAATCCTGTGTATATCTAACATAAATTTCAACTCCATTTTATTCCATTACATTTTCTATTCCATTTTCAGTAAAGAAAAATGTGATAATTTTTCTATTCCATTTTCAGTAAAGAAAACTGTGATAATTCAATTTATACTAGCAAATATCTAAGTTAGACTCAAATCTGATATCTCTATTTTCAATTTGTAATAGTCTTGTTTAATCTACATCAATCCCCTATTGCTCTCATACTCTCCCTCCCCCCCCTCCTCCCTCTCCCTCACATTTCACTCTCATAACAATTTCCTCTCCAGTTTGCAAGTGAATTGGTTTTTCTCCTCAGGCTGTTGTCTGTGACAGAATGAAGTTCTTTGTGCTCTAGATCGTGAGGTATTTACTAAGGTAGCAAAGGGAATACCCTAACTTGTGGGGGAGAAAACAAGACCTAAAAATGGAAGTGCACCAGGAGAACCCAAAGAAACACATGGATTGCTCTATCCATGCAGTGGAGTCGTAGGTTCATTTTTAGCCTTGCTACACTGTCAGCAAAATGGGTGGACAAGATGGGCTGCAGGAGAGGACCACAAAGCTTCAAAATACTTCTCAAGAAGTCCTCAGGGCAAATGAACAAAATCGGTTCTTTTTGGCACGCACTGCACATTTAGAGAGAGAACAACCCTACCATAATAGGATAGTGAAAGGCAACATGAGCTGTCAACTCCTAGTGACATTATAAAATTTAATAAATATAGACAGACAGCAGGCTCTTTGATGATGTTTATTATGAACTCTAGGAAGGCTACATAGATATGTATGGAATGGGTGGATGGATGGATGGTATTCCTAGAGTCTGCTGCTTTAACCAGGGTGAAATGCTGACCACTTACATTCCTTTTCATTTCACTACCATGTAATTAGAAACCAGTGATTAAGCAGATAATGGCACCACAAGTTCAGGACTTAATAAGTAGCACCTTGGGAATGGAGCAACAAAATGTTAAATTGTATCAAGTGATCAGTACTAATATGGATTGAGCTAGAGAAGCACCTGAAACCACAGGCTCATAAAAAAAAGAAACATTTCTCCCCTAAAAGATTATGAAGACTAATTTACCATCTCAAAGAGATTGTTCCATAAATTTTACAAAATTTCATCTTTCATTTAAAGGGCTCTATGAATTAGTGCTGTTTTGTTCCTCTCTAGAACTGAGGGAACTGTTAATGTGCGTGTAAAAGTAGGATTGGTTAACAATGCACACTTCTGGGGGAATGACCTTGCTCCTTCCCCTGGCTAGTGTCAAACATGTTGCTTGGCTATTCTGCATTCAGCCCTCCTGTATGCCAGCATTCTTTGTCCTGGGATATTCTGAGGTCAGGTACAAAACTAAAGATAAGACTCCTAATCTGCCATAAAAAAGGAAACACGAGAGCGGGCTGTGGGCAAAGTTTTTACCTAAATGGGAATTGTGGTCAGGATAAAATGTAACTCACTGCAGCATAAATTGGCAATAAAATACCATCAATACCATTGTGGGCAGTTGAACAACCAGGAATGAGTTATCTGAATGTACGAAGGACAGACCTCTCACTTCCCTTCTTTACATCTGCACTTCTCTGTTTAGGAAAAGCCTTTGATGGAAAGGCTTACTAGTTCAATGCACCATTCCCTTGTCTTCCCTATTGTTCCTTTCCTCCCCACCACCGATCCTGTAACCCCCTCACATGTCACAGACTCCTTCCTCCCCATATGTCCTACACTTTCCCTCCTCCGTGTTTTTACCTATGCAATTCCTGTTCCTTCTGAAAGGAAGCACATCTTTCAGTATTCTGCCTGCCAAACCCCTACTCATCCTTCAAGATTCAACTCAAATTCCATGTCCTCTGTGAAGTGAAGTCTTCATGTTATCTCCAGTCACAAATCAGTTGAACCTCCCATAGCAGTTTGATGATTCTTATTTGATAATCTTAATGATCTATTCTGGTCAGCTGTGTACATGTACATAACTTTACACACACACACACACACACACACACACCCCTTAGTTTGTATTCCTTTGGGATTGAGAATAACCTTTTTCATATTGTATATCTAGTCTCTAACAGAATAAGGCTTGCTGTTGCATTAAGTGACGTAAACTTCCAAATAAGATCAGAAATACATATCTGTTCACAAAATCAGGTATCCAAATAAGAATTTGGTTAATCTGTCAAACACAAAGACACACAGACACACACATAAAGTAAAATAACTTGGTACTTACAGCTTTAAATATAAGAACTGTTCTAAGAATTGGTTTTACTGTAAGTTCTAGGACACACATATCAAATACATTAGAATCGTTGCCATTGGGAAAAGGAATGGGATTGAGGGATAGGGATAAAAATGTATCAGTAAATAAACTGGACAAGGGAGGGGTCTGATGAACTGTTGATGACAGTAAGCCATAACCTGAGAAGTATGATTAACGCAACCTTCTCTACATGAGGTCTCAAATTAAAAAAAAAAAAAATATATATATATATATATGTATATATATACACATATATATAAAATGCTGTTCAGAGATACAATGCATGAACAATTCAACCTTCTGAAACTCTTTTCTGAAACATGATTCTCCCACCTGTGAGAAATTGATGTCAAAAGCTACTTCTGTCATGTAAAAAAAGAAACCTATTTAATTGGAACCCATATATTTTAAGTGCAAAAAAGGACTTCTAGGAAGTGTAGTGTGTTGCTGCTTTATTTTTCTTTTAATACTAAAACTTATAATGGCTAGACTTGGCTTTCAAATACATTGTCCTTTTTGTTCAGTTCGGTAAATTGCTTGAGAGTTCTGTAACTCAAAGAGAAGAAAAACTCTAGCCAGAGGCCGGAAAATACAGGCCAGAAAAACGACCCCCCTATAACACCAAATAAGAAGTCTTACCGGCTCCCCTGGTGGCGCAGTGGCTGAAAGTCCGCCTGCCAATGCAGCTGACACGGGTTCGCGTCCCGGTGTGGGAAAATCCCACATGCCGCAGAGCCCCGTGAGCCATGGCCGCTAAGCCTGCGCTCTGCAACGGGAGAGGCCCGCGTAAAGTCTTAGCGCATTAATCTTTGCAACATCACCATGAAAGAAGCTGATAAAGGTAGAGTGATGCAACTAGCAGTATAACAGACATGGAGTTACAGGAGGAAATAAGAGAGAGAAGAAACAGAATGGAAGCCTCCACTTTATCATTTAGCAGATTCGTATTTGTTGAGCCCTACTGTAAGCATGGAAGCAGAAGACATCAGCACAAGTGAGTGCGGCTCTGATTCCTAGAGTCCCTCTGCACCCCAGCCCTATGGAAGAACCACTGTCCAGCACAGGGCTTAGCTGCTACTCTACAAATCTGATGGCAGCCCTCACCTCCTCACTGCCTTTAGCCAGTACTGCCTGGGACTCAGCTCGGCCTGCCACCAGAACTCTTCATGCCAAAGTTAAGATATTTGAGGCCGACCATGCCCAACCGTCTCCCTCATTCCTGCAGCCTCAGTCATGGAAAGGACTGAGAGGGCCCAGCCTCGCTCATTTCCTCTCCCCCTCATCCTCCCTGCCCTCTGCTTCTTCCCTCCGGCTGCACACCTCCCACCCATCACTGATGACCTTCCACTGTGCTTCCTGGAACCACCCTTCCTTGTAAATGAAAATCCCTACATCCCCAGCAGTTCCACAAAGTGCCCGCCGCACCTTCTCACTCAGCTGAGATCTGGCTTCCCTCTCCCTGGCAAACACACCCTCCTGAACCTACATGCTTTCCAGGGTGACATATACACAACTGTTTCTTTCATGCCCAAGTCTCCCTGGAAAGCCTTTCCCTCTACCCCATCCTTTTTCACCTGGCTAAATCCAACTCATTCTCCAAGAAAACATCCCTGCTTTCTTCAGGAAACCTCACCTGATCTCCTGGTCCTCAACCCCCATGGCTATATTCGGTGCCACTCCTTTGTATCATCATAACTCTTTCTCTAGCCCACATTATCTCTCTCCTTCTCTCTGCACTCAGCATATCCTTTTATAAATAGTATTTATGTATTTGTCTCCCACACAGAACTATGAGTTCCTTGAGGGTATATGCTGTGTCCTAGTCACTGACTGCTGGCACATAACAGGTGTTCGGTAAATGTTTGTTGAATGAATGAATGAAAATCTACAGTCCTGACTTGAATAAATGAAATGAATACTGGGGATGAAGTGGACATATTTATTCAATCTTTCTCTCAATCTTTTAAAGCTATATCTACTTGCTATCAGACAACACAAAGATGTGTTCAAAGAAAAGCCAACTCTCTCCCCTCCCTACCCTTGACTTTAACTTTTTTTATCCTCGACGTTTTTTTACCCTTGACATTTTTAACCATTGTTGAATGCTTGGTGTGTACTGTTCTATGACTTTCTCTATGCTCATGGCACACCCATATGCACACTTAGAGATTTTTCTCAATTTGTAGAACTGGGATCGCACACATATATTTTATCATAACACTTGCTCTTTTCCCTTAAAAATGTATAATGGCCATCACTCCAGACTAACACATATGGACCTAAGTCATTCTTTCTAATAGTTGCATAACAGTCTATAGTATGGATGAACCATGATTTAGTCACTCATTCTCCAATGGATAAGCATTCAGGTTGCTCCTAGTTTTATGGAAGTTCTGAAAACAAAGATAGCAAGACTGATCTAACATTTCTAGAGCATACGTACTATGAGTTATTTCTCTGCCAGTGCTATGGACTCTATCCTCACATACCTGGACCCATTTTCTCAAGACTCGAGCTCTGAAAACCTAATAAGCTCATAAGCAATCTCTTCTGCATACAGCGCCAGTTGCTGCCACGCATCTTATACTGAATAGGTATTTAATATTTATTGAACTGAACCAAAAGCTAACCAGATAGAAACTGCCGGGAAGGATATACAGGATGCACTGTTTACCATGCTTAATTCCAAGGATTTGGTAGGAAGGGTGTAAAAATAGAAAATTTTCATTTTTAACTTAATACACTTCTGTTTGAATTTATAATATAATACTCTATAACTTCAATATTTAATATATCCATTTATACATTAATATATTTTGATTATATGAATATATTGATAATAAATTTTAGTACATTATTTTTATAACTCAAAAACAGCTCTTTTCCAAAAATTTCTGGATGATACAGAACCCCTGAGTTAAAAGAAACAAGCTCTAATTCAATAATTCCAAAGTCTGGCTGTACATAAGAATCAACTGAAATTTGCTATAAATTCAGATTCCCAGGGCTTTCCATGAATATTCCGCTTCAGTAGATCTGAAGCAGAGCCCGGTATCAGCATATTTAATAAATACTCCAGATGATTCTTTGATCCTGCTCTAATCTAATGATTTTTAGAATTACCTGGGGAGCTTTTCACATAGTATGTGGATGTTTGGGCACTACCTTTAGAGGTTATGAGCCATTAGACCTGGAATGAGACTCGAGAATCTACATTTTAAAAAGGCTACCTAGGGCTTCCCTGGTGGCGCAGTGCTTGAGAGTCCGCCTGCCGATGCAGGAGACGCGGGGTCGTGCCCCGTTTCGGGAAGATCCCACATGCCGCGGAGCGGCTGGGCCCGTGAGCCATGGCCGCTGAGCCTGCGCGTCCGGAGCCTGTGCTCCGCAAATGGGAGAGGCCACGACAGTGAGAGGCCCGCATAACGAAAGAAAAAAAAAAAAAAAAAAAAAAAAAAGGCTACCTAGATGATTCTTCCCAGGTTTGGAAACTCTATTCTAAGTGTTATAATTTCCCCCAGTTTGTCAATTCAAAATCAAGACATGATAGCTCCATTTTGGTCTCTAGCAGTAAAAATACAACACCAAGTTAAAAGTCTTTGATGATAGTATTCTAAAAGACCACAAGATGAGGAATGTCTTAGCTGGACTATCATGAAATTTAAGAATATCTTTTATTGTTAGTTTGAATAATGAATTAAATTTTAGTACTCTCTTTATATCTTAAAGAGAAGATGAATTCAAAAATATTTTTCTCGGGCTTCCCTGGTGGCGCAGTGGTTGGGAGTCCGCATGCCGATGCAGGGGACGCGGCTTCGTGTCCCGGTCCGGGAGGATTCCACATGCCGCCGAGCGGCTAGGCCCGTGAGCCATGGCCGCTGAGCCTGCGCGTCCGGAGCCTGTGCTCCGCAACGGGGGAGAGGCCACAACAGTGAGAGGCCCGCGTACCGCAAAAAAATATATATATATTTTTTTTTCTCTCTAAAATATTTTAATAAAATTACTTTTCTATGGGATTCAATGTTTCAGCATTTTCAATTTTTAAAAAATACGTCTACGCCTACCATAACTTACAAGTCTAGATATTAGAAATAAGAAGAGTTCATTTTTTAAATTAATGAGATTTATCTTTCCAAGTATCTAAAGACCTTCCTAATGATAAGTCAGGTATTTAAGTAGACACATTAACTTTCTGACCATAAAAGTTTATCTCTACTTTCAGGAATAGAGATGAGAGCAGATACTAAATTAGAAAAGCATAGTGAAGCTCAGTTCTGAAAACATCTTTTATAAAAAATAAATGGCAAACAGACAGCTTTCCACACGAGCTTAATTCAGTAGCTACTATACTAGGCATTCTACTAATCATTTAGAATTGTTGTTTACAAATTCATAAAGATAAAAGCACTTCATAGAAACATAAGAAGAATCTTCAGTCATTGGTAATATCTAGGAAGTTCTGGTCCTCAAAAGTGAAGGAGGAAGAAACTGAGTGGGGATATCAAATTAATAACATCAAGGATCAAGGGCCTTGTTTCCCTCACTCGGTCTTTTACCAAAAGTTCCTAAATGTACTGGGAATTCCAAATTACTTACCAAGGCCATTTCCTTCCAATCTCAAGTATAGGGCATTTTTCTCTCTCAGCAAATCAATGATTGTGATGTTTACTATAATACTCAAAGGACAAGTAATAGAGAAGCACTAAAACAAAGTGGATGTGATCAGAAGTCAGACAGTCCTGGGTAGAAATCAGGATCTGCCACCTACCAAATGTTTGAGCTCAGGTTAAGTTACACAATCTCTCAAAACCTCAGTTCCTTCATCTGTGAAATGGAGAGGTAATAACAGCATCTACTTGAGTCAGTTATTGTGAGGACCAACTGATGCAATACATGTAAAGCGCCTGACATGTAATAAGTATGCAGTAACTGATATTTATCATGTTTTTTCTCCCCTTGCAATATTAGTCAGACTTCAAACTGTTAAATGCAAGATTATCAACATGGAGTTTGAAGGGGAAACAAGAACGCTAAGTGAAAGATCTGTGTCTGACTCGAAATCATCCTGCTTGAAACCAGGTTCAACAAGAAATACTCAAGAACCAGGTCCCAAGCCAGGGCTTTAGCCCCTGAATCACTGGGGCATCTTCATTTCATATCCTCGGATAAACCACAGAGACCTTGTAGTAGAAGGGGCCAGAGACAAGGTGAAACTGGGGGGCTTACCTAACGAACTTGATGCTTTCTAGGACCTACCAAGGCTCCCAGTAGTTAGTTGGCTCCTACGGTGTGCAATGTTTTGTGTACTAAGGGGTTTGGGTGGCATAAAGCTGCATCAGAGGTGGACTCTGACCACAGAGAGCTTTACAACCTATGAGAACTAGTCGCCACATGTTCCTTTTAATACTCAGGACAGAAGTCAGGACCAAAAGCCTCTGTTTTAGAACACAGTTCAGAGATTATACAGCTGGAGTCGCTCAGAAGATTCCGTACACACACCCAGCCCCCTGTAGTCACATGTTTCACCCTCTTTTTTCTTTCTCTAATACACACAGATTTTTAGGCATCATTAGGCAGGTAGTATCTCAGGGTCGCATATCACCTCTGTAGCCCGAGATCTACAAACGTAAATTCTGTCATTCCACCCTGCCTGTACCACCCCATTTCCAGGTACGGAACCAACCAACCATATTGCCAGACCAACAAAGACCAGTTTCCTTAAAAGGGAGTTTAAACATTCTGGATAGTATTTACATGTCCCAGAATGAACCTTGAAAAGCATCACTAAATTATCCAACACATTGTTAAATTCCTAAACTCCCCTCAAAAAGCAGGGTTAACCCTTCAGAGTTAAAAAAAAAAAATTACGCTGCAACTCCTCTTAAAGCTTCGGGGTATCAAAAGGGGTGGTACTTATTGCTTGGCAAATATACTTTCTAAAAATAAGCACTATTTTCCTTAAAAGCTTATGGTAAAGCCACCAAGTCACTTCGTTTTCATTGCTGGCAAGCTGCACAGTGACTTGATCGCTTTAATATTTCACTCATAGTAGCAGCCACTGAGCTATGACTAACTCACTCTCCCAGCATCACCACTGTCTCCAGATGGCAAGAAATACATTCCCTTCACTCTTGGCTGAAAAGCAATTCCGATTTTTTTTTTTCTTTCTTTCGTCCAGTTTCACCTGCAGTTTAATCGTTTCACTCCAGGAAGAAAACCGCTGGGGGTGAGGGGCGATTAATGCAAAGAGGAGTACAGGTAGGGAATTTACTTTTTTAAATGAGATGTAAGCACTGCACCTTTAAATGTTACTGCATCAAGCCCTGGATTCCTTCCGTAACCAAGCTGCAAAATGGTAACAAGAATGGAGGAAAAAAAAAACCTCTTCCTCCCTCCCGGCCAGCCCTTCAGGCCACTGCCCAGCAGGACTGGCAGCGGCGAGCCCATCCCCCACGCCCTCCCAGCCCAGACGTGCGGCTGGCACAGGTGAGCCGGACACCGACCTTGGCCCTCTGGCTTCGCCCACATCCGGGGGATCAAGGTCAAGGGCGAGGGCTTCCTTACACACACACACACACACACACACACACACACACCCCGCACACTCCCCCCGCTCCACCCTCGGTCGCCCAGAGCCCAGGGATCCGATGCCAAAGTTTCAGGCCGGGTTGGGGCCGGCAAGGTTCTCGCGGCCCCCGGCCCCCGCCCTCCGGCACCTGCCCGGCCAGCCCTGGTCCGCGCCTTCCCCGCCGGGCCCGGCGCGTGGTCCGGGGACGGCGCCCACTTGGTCCCCACTCACCCCTCGCGGACATGGTTCAGGCAGCAGGAGTCGAAGCAGTGAGGGCGGCGGAGTCACCCGGCAGGGCGTGGGGAGGAAAATCTCGCCGAAACGCACAAGGCGCACCCGAGCCCGCCAGCGTGGGGAGGCGGCTGGCCGCGCGGGGACGCCTCCCGCAAGACACCTGAGCGCCGCTGGGCGCAGCACGGCCGGCGGGCGGGGACCGGCCGGGCGCGGCAGCGCTGACAGCCGGCTGCCCAAGCTGGGCGGGGCCCGCCTCCCCGCCTCCCCGCCTCCCCCGCCCGCCCGGCCGCCCGGCCCACAGGGTCCAGCGGCGGCGGGAACGCGCCGCCAGCTCGGCTGCGGCGCCAGCCCGAGCTTTTGTCCCCGAGCGAGCGTGGTGCGGCGTGCGGTGAGGGCTGCGTCTCCCCTCCCCCGACCCGAGTCCTTACTGAAAATAATAGTAGTAATAAGAAAAGTGCTGCCGCTATGAGTGGCCTTCCAGCCTCCCGCTTTGGTCTCAGAGAAAGAAAGGAGGAAAGAGCTGTTCTGTTCCCTCCCCTAAGTGATGCCCTGGACAGGAGGGGAAGACCACGGTCGCCGGAGGGGCTTGGACTTTAGTGGGAGGAAGACCTTGGGCGCTCGCCCCGCTGGTCAAAACAGAATTAGCGACCAGTGAGCCCCTTCGAAGTCGGCCGGGTGGAATGGGCGGACTTTTCTTCCTGGGACCCTTAAGGTCACGCAGAGCAGGGCTGACCCAGCTCAGGGTCTTGAGTCAACTGACACTCAAGGAAGGTCTGTAAACACATCTGATTTATATATGTATCTACTCTGGAGTATCAGGGCTGGGCAGGGCTGGAGAGTAGGGCAAACATTCTAAGCAAATCCACCTTTTCTATTTATCAGAGTAAAAATGAAAAAAACACAAGAACAATCTCCTACTCCCCTGAGGTTTTATCAACTAGAGCTTGAGGCTAGTAAGCAAACTTACAACACCCCCAGATCCAGAAGTTCTAAACTGAAGAGGTGAGATTCTAAGGTTTGAGGAGAACGGGCATAGCAGCTTATTAAACCTCTAAGACTGATGAAAGAATTCCAAGTTTCAGGAATTCACACTCACTCCCTTCTCCGTGTCTATTCCTATATCCACTCTCACAACAGATATTCTAGTTGTTATTTATGTAGGCACTTCCCAAATCTATCCTGATATAATGGGAATTGTATAATAGGTCTGATAATTCAGAAATCTTCAAAGAATAGGTGAACAAACTATCTCTAGAAAAAAATAATCGGTGGATAACTGAGCATCATTGAAAAAAAAACCCAATCAAATAACCGTGTGGGGAGAGAAATACTAGGAAAAAGGTAAGTAATGAGAGTAGAAATTCTCATATTCAACTACCAACTACAAAAATTAACTCATTATTTATCCATCTTGACAACATCCCTTTTGCTATCTTCTAGGAGGCAAACTTGACAATAAATCACAGTCTGGTTGCTTCCATTTCAAAACAACTCTTCTGGGCTTCCCTGGTGGCGCAGTGGTTGAGAGTCCGCCTGCCGATGCAGGGGACACGGGTTCGTGCCCCGGTCCGGGAGGATCCCACATGCCGCAGAGCGGCTGGGCCCGTGAGCCATGGCCGCTGAGCCTGCGCGTCCGGAGCCTGTGCTCCGCAATGGGAGAGGCCACAACAGTGAGAGGCCCGCGTACCGCAAAAACAAAACAACTCTTCTTTCCCACTATCCTCAGTCTACTGTTAACCCTTCTCACCCAAAGGATGATGACACGAAAGCCACTGCTCTCCCTACATCCAACCTCCACCCACTTCAGTTTATTTTGCCTCTTGCCTTGAGAATAGTTTTCTTAAAACACTGTTTATAATATGACATCTTCATACTCCAAAACTTCCAGTGAATCCCCACAAATCTTCAGATAAAGCCTCAACATTTCAAAGTGTCTTCATCCATGCATTGAATCCTTCAACAGAATTTTATTGAATATATACTATATGCCAGTCTCTATGGTAGGTACCAGAGTTACAATGGTAAACAACATGGACATTGTCCGTGTCTATATGGAGCTTAAGGACTGTGAAGATTTTGAGGCTTTCCACAACCTATGCTCTCTTACCTCTCCAGAATCATCTCTAGCTACTCCTCTAAGCAAACGCTCTGTTGTAGACAGAATAGTTTCCCTGTAGTGTGCCTCCCAAATGCCCCCTCCTCACCCAAATTAATTTATACACTGTCTCCTCACGTAAAGTCCTCCAGCTACCTCAAGCCACATTGATCTCCTCATTCTTTCAACTTGTACTTTCAGAACCACCTATTTTTACTTAATACACTGCTTTGTGTTGCCATTCAATGGTTTTGTTGTATGTGTTTCCTGTCTCTCAAGCTGATTGTAAGTTCCTTGAAATGAGAGACTTGGATCGTCTTGTTGAATTGAATTTGTTCTGGAAGTATATCACGGGGCATATATTATATCAGACCCCAGACTAGTAAGATAGGGAGGTCCCAAAATTGTGTAACTTTCACTTTTATTCTTGTAATTAATAGCCAGCCCTTTTCTCTAATTGTCACAATAGTTCTGGCCCTTATAACTTCACACCAAAATTATAGGTACAGCGCAAAAGCCTAATAATGAGCAGAGCTTACTCTTGTCCTTAAGCTGCTTTTAAAATACACTCCTATATATAACTGTAAGTCTGAAATAGACATCTTACACAAAACTGTTAGGCACACGCTGGTACTCAGTACCTGATTGACTGGCAGGTTGGAAAATGGTAAGTTATCATCAAAGATTATCTTTGGCTAAAGAAAGGTTTCCCTATGAATTTAACTTTGGTCTTCTTCGGGTTAAGTATCAGTTCAGATTTTAAAATATATATGATTTGCTTATATTTTGCAGTTATGATTGAAATGCCTGTTAGAGTCAAACACATCATTCCAGAATCTGTTCCTATAATCTTACAAATCTGAAACTCATTCTTCCAACCACACAGCAACCAAGTTCCTGTTAATAGCTTGAACATCCTAACAAATTTCTCATCTAAGATAACTGAGAATATTTTTGAAATCATCGTGAAAGCAAACTGTAAGATGCAAGGAATTTTAAGAGAAACGTTAAATGCCACTTTTTAAAGTCAGGTAATAAAGTATAGGCTATTGGTTGAAACTATAAATAGCAGTTTTATATAGACCAATGGGAAGAAACATTCCAGTCTGTGTTTGAAAAAAGATGTTACTATTTGACTCTTGCCAAAAATACTCTTTCAATTTCTAATGGAAGTTAGCATACATTATTAGTGTTTTCTATTCTTCATTGACTTTTCGTTGCGGAGCACAGGCTCCGGATGCGCAGACTCAGCGGCCATGGCTCACCGGCCCAGCCGCTCTGCGGCACATGGGATCTTCCCTGACCGGGGCACGAACCCCCGTCCCTTGCATCGGCAGGCGGACTCTCAACCACTGCGCCACCAGGGAAGCCCCTTCATTGACTTTTAAAGTGATTGAATATGGATTCATATTCACACAGCTTTTCAAGTGCTGATTCACCACCACTTCAGTTCGGCTTTCTGTATAACTTCAAGTTGTTTTTTTTTTAAAAAAGGGCAATCTGACTACTCAATAATTTTTCAGCAAATACGTTTGTAATACCTACCATGTAAGAGGCAATGAAGAAGACATGGCAAACCAGTTAGATTAGTTCCTTGTCCTCATGACATTTATGTTCAAGTAGGAGAAAGTTAGACAATGTGCAAGGTGGAGAAGCTAAACTTGAGACTTGTCATGAAGCCAGGTCACTAAAGGGGGCTGAAATGATTCCAGGTCAGTAGTATCCCTGGCTCCCAAGAGAAGCAAACAAAAATTCTATTCTGATAAAATTTGACAGATGAGCCACCAAAAATGAGGTCACAATCAAAGATTACTAAATATACAAGAAAACATGCCACTCCGAATGAGAGTTATCAGAAATAATAAATAGCAGATTTGGACAGTAAGTACTTCAGATCTCGTAAGTCCCAGATAACAAATATAAAATAAGAGATGAAATATATAAATAATACAATAAAGTAATAAAAGGTACACATCACAAAAAAATGAACCAACAAGAAACTACCAAAAATGACCAAGTAAATTTTAAGAAATCAAAATTTTAAATATCAACTGTTAAAAAATTTTTTTAATTCAATGAATAGGTGAGACAGAAATTATTTGGAACCAAATAATTAGTGAAATGGAAGGTAGATGTTTAAAAAATTGCTAAGAATACAGCTGTGAAATATTAGGAGATGGAAATATTAAAAAAGAGGTTCAGATATATAGAGGGCAGAATGATATGGTCTAATGCATAAATAATAGGAGTCCTAAGAGAGAATAGAAAACATGGAGGAGAGACAGCATTTAAAGAAATAACAGCTGAGAACTTTACAAAAAAACACAAACCCACAAATAAAGGAAATACAACTTATATCAAACAGGATGAATAAACAGAAATCCAGACCTAGACACATTGTATTGAAACCAAACAACACTAAAAACAAAGGGAAAAGACATAGTCTACAAAGAAACAACAGACTAACCATAGACTTCTTAAATGGAATGGTGAAAGCCAGAAGACAATGAAATTGTGACTAGACTATAAGTAGTCAATTAAACTATGTAAACAGCAAAAAATCTTTCAACAAAATAAAGATATTTTAAGATAAACAAATATTGTTTTCCACTAAAGGCATTTCTACATTATTTATATATAAATATATATAATATATAAATATATTTATATAGCAAAAAATGACCTCTGTTAAAAGGTGTGAGATGGGGCTTCCCTGGTGGCGCGGTGGTTGAGAGTCCACCTGCCGATGTAGGGGACACAGGTTCGTGCCCCGGTTTGGGAAGGTCCCACATGCCACGGAGCGGTTGGGCCCGTGAGCCATGGCCGCTGAGCCTGCACGTCCAGAGCCTGTGCTCCACAACGGGAGAGGGAGGCCACAACAGTGAGAGGCCCGCGTACCGCAAAAAAAAACAAAACAAAACAAAAAACAAGGTGTGAGATGGAAGAATGAGGGAAAAAAATTTTGTTTACATGTAGATAAATCTGACTAAACATTGATACATTTGAAATGATAGACTAGGATAAAAATTACTTCTCTGGAAAGATTAATAAAATGGATCACCTTTAATGAAATTGATTAAGGAAAAAAGAGAAGGCAAAAGTGAATAATATTAGAAATAGAAAGAGACACTTATTTACATATGGAGCAGATGTTTAAAAAATGTTACAACTAAAATTCACTTCTGGACATGATGAAGTAACATGAATTAGGCTTGCTTTCCCACATCAAAAAGGTGAAAAACTGAATAAAATACATGAAACAACTATTTTTAGGGCATGGACAATAGACAACTCAGGAAAGTGATCCTTTAAAAAAAGACAAGCAAATAAAACGAGTCCTGTGAATGCTCTAGCTTCTGACTAAAGTAGATTTGCAGACCACAGGCAGAAGGAGGAGAAACTCAAACAGAGCTCAGTGGTCTCATTGCTTTTAGGAAACCAGATCACAGTCCTGGGAGACTGAAGTGGCTGGAAGCTGTGGGACAGAATACCTAGAAGAACAAACTATGTAGAAAAAGAGCTCCAAGAATCTACACAAGAATCCCCTTGAAACTTTACTGTGTACTAGGCTGTACACATGTAAGATGAAGCTACAAATGGTAGGCAAAATGAACAAATTGTTGAAAGAGGAACAATTTGTAGGGCTCACACAAGGCTAGGAGATATTTGAGTTCTGGCCAGGCACAGCAGAGATTCATTGGTGATAATCTAAGGCACTCAGTGGAAACTTCATGAGAGTCACACCTTAGTAGGGAGGCTAAAATACTGCTAAAGTAAAGGTACACTCCATCTACCCTAGCAAAACTTAAAACAGGCCTTGAAGAGATCAAACTGGTCTGTAAATAACTGCCTGTAGAATAGAGAACAACCACCTTAAAGGAAGACAACAAATTCAGCACTCAACAAAGTAATGGTCAGCATCCAGTCAAAAATTACTAAACATGCCACAAAGCAGGAGAATGTAGCCCATAACTCAGAGAAAAACCAATCATTAAAACAGACTTAGAATGACAGAGATGATGGAACTATCAATTAACTACATTCAAGTATTTAAAGGAAGACATGAAGATAGTGAGGAAGAAAATGAAAGTTTAAAGAACAAATAAACCAAAGTGAAGTTTTAGAGAAGAAAATACAACATCTTAAGCAAAAATTTCACCAAGTAGAATGAAGAGCAAATAAGACTCTTCAGAAGAAAAGATCAGTGAACATGAAGTAATCAGTGAAAGCTATTCAAAGTGATACACAGAGGAAAAAAACATTGAAAAAATCATAAACAGAGTTTCAGTGACTGGTGGAACAATAATAGTCTAACATGAATATTTGAATCTTAGAAAGGAGAGGAGCGGAAAATATTCCAAATTTGAGGAAAACAATAATCTCACATTTCAAAGAACTCAGTGGTTCTTGAGCACGGTAAACATATACCCACACACAAAACAAAATACACCCAGGTGTATTATAAGCAAATTGCTGAAAAGCAGTGATAAAGAGAAAATCATAAAAGCTCCTGGAGTAAAAAGACACACTAAATGCAAAGCAACAAAGATAAGGAGAGTAGACTTCTTGACAGAAACTAAGCAAACCAGAAGACACTGGAAATACTCTTTAAGGAGCCAGAAGGAAAAAAAAACTGTCAAACTAGAATTCTATATCAGACAAAGTATTCTTCAATAACATCAAAAACTTTTTTAAACAAATGAAAGATGAGAAAATGCATCACCAGCAGACCTGTACTACAAGAATGTTAAAGAACTTTCTTTGGGAGGAGAGAAAGTGATACCGAATAGAATCAACAGAACTAGACTCAGTTATGACCCAGGTTTGGGAACTAAAAGCAAGGACTTGAAAATAACGATGTATCTGGATCTGGTGGAAAAGAAAGACAACACATACAGAAAGGTGGGGAATTTCAGCAAAAAGATGGAAATGATAAGAAAAGTCAAATGGAAAGGCTAGATATGAGAATTCCTTCAATGAGCTCATCAGTAGACTGGATACATCTGAAGGAAGAAGCAGCAAATTTGAAGATAAGTAAAACAAAGTGTGGTGTAGTCACATATTGAAATAATACACATTTGCAATAATGGATGCACCACAGCTATATCCAACATTATTGAATTATAGAAGCATAATATATTTAACACTAGCCAAACTGGAAAATATATCATTTAGGGATACATACTTGTCTGGTAAGTTATTTTTTTTATTTTTTTTGCGATACGCGGGCCTCTCACCGCTGCGGCCTCTCCCACCGCGGGGCACAGGCTCCGGACGCGCAGGCTCAGCGGCCATGACTCATGGGCCCAGCCACTCCGCGGCATGTGGGATCCTCCCGGACCGGGGCACGAAGCCGCGTCCCCTGCATCGGCATGCGGACTCCCAACCACTGCGCCACCAGGGAAGCCCTGGTAAGTTATTTTTTATTTTTTCCTTGCGTTATGCGGGCCTCTCACTGTTGTGGCCTCTCCCATTTGCGGAGCACAGGTTCCGGACGCGCAGGCTCAGCGGCCATGGCTCACAGCCCCAGCCGCTCCGCGGCACGTGGGATCCTCCCGGACCGGGGCACGAACCCGTGTCCCCTGCATCGGCATGCGGACTCCCAACCACTGCGCCACCAGGGAAGCCCTGGTAAGTTATTTTTTATTTTTTCCTTGCGTTATGCGGGCCTCTCACTGTTGTGGCCTCTCCCATTTGCGGAGCACAGGTTCCGGACGCGCAGGCTCAGCGGCCATGGCTCACGGGCCCAGCCGCTCCGCGGCATGTGGGATCTTCCCGAAACGGGGCACGAACCCGCGTCTCCTGCATCGGCAGGCGGACTCTCAAGCACTGCGCCACCAGGGAAGCCCGGTAAGTTATTTTTTAAAGCAAGAGAATTCCTTAAACCACACTACAACTCAAAGACATAGCAGTCTCTGCTATGGCCACAGCTGACGAGACTGCAGTGAGGACCTGACCCAGGCTGGGACAATCCAGTTCTCTCTCTAGAGAATTTGAATTGGGACAGAGGACCTTTATTAGTCACTATTGGGCCTTTGACCTGAAGTGAGTTGCTATGCACTTAACTGTATTCCGCCAAATTAATGCTAAATTCCTACCCCACAATGTGATGGCATTTGGAGATGGGATCTTTGGGAGATAATTTAATTTAGATGAGGTCATGAAGGCGGGACCTTCATGATGTCCCTTATAAGAAGAGACACCAGAGAGCTTGTTGTCTTCTCCCCCACTACGACATAACAGCACAGCAAGAAGACTGCCATCCATCAGCCAAGAAGAGAGCCCTCAGCAGAAAATGACCATGCTGACACCTTGATCTTGGACATCAAGTCTCCAGAATTATGAGAAAATTAATTTCTGTTGTTTAAGCCACTCAGTCTATGGTGTTTTGTTATGGCAGCCTGAGCAAGACAGACAACTCTGTGAATAGACTAAAAGCCATCAGTTACAAAACAGAAGACTCACAGACTGAGAGAATGAACTTATGGTTACCAGGGGGAAGGGTGAAGAGAGGGATAGTTTGGGGGTTTGGGGTTGACATGTACACACTGCTGTATTTACAACAGATAACCAAAAAGGACCTACTGTATAGCACAGGGAACTCTGCTCAATATTCTGTAATAACCTAAATGGGAAAAGAATTTGAAAAAGAATAGATACAAGTATATGTATAACTGAATCACTTTGCTGTACACCTGAAACTAACACAACATTGTTAATCAACTATACTCCAATATAAAATTTTTTAAAAGCCATCGAACTGTGCATTTTAAATGGGTAGATTTGTATAGTGTGTGAATAAAATTTTAGAAAATGAACAATAAATCGTCATGTATCCTGGGCTCAATTCCGGTCTCCAATTTCCTGGCTGGGAGAACTTAGGCAAGTCATTTAACTTCCAAACTTCATGATTAAAAGCTTTGACCTTTAAATCCTGGCTCTCTCACTTGCTACTCCTGCATCCTTAGGCACAGCCTCTATAAGCCTGAAGTTTCCTCATCTAAAAAAGAGTTGTGGGCTTCCCTGGTGGCGCAGTGGTTGAGAGTCTGCCTGCCGATGCAGGGGACACGGGTTCGTGCCCCGGTCTGGGAGGATCCCACATGCCACAGAGCAGCTGGGCCCGTGAGCCATGGCCGCTGAGCCTGCGCGTCCGGAGCCTGTGCTCTGCAACGGGAGAGGCCACAACAGTGAGAGGAACGTGTACCGCAAAAAAAAAAAAAAGAGTTGCTTCCTCTTAGAGATCTTTTATGGATTCAATGAGAAAATGAATGTTAAATATATTACCATAATCTGGCATATGGTAAATAATCAATAAAATTTGTTATTATTTGCTGAGTTCAAATGCACATAATAAAAGTAATACCCACCTAGCAAGGTTACTGTGGACTACAAATGCAATAATGTATATAAAAGAATGTTTTAATTAGACCATTAATGAATGGTAATTATTTACTTGGTTAATAATGTGTGTATTTTGTGGTTCATACCCCTCTATATCACCACTAGAGTCATATTTTTCATCTAGGGAGCTTCTGAGCTAATGTATGAAGGCACCAATCTAATTGTCCACCATTCTGAAACCTCTATTCAGTTTTTATCAGCCTCCTAATTGTGCCCACACCTAAGATTTCACATTTAAAATGGCCATTTGGAGGTGGAGCATTGATATCACTTGGGGCATTTAATATCAATCAACTTCTTGGGAATTATGTTCTGAATGGTTTCTATTCTATCCTGTAGTAAATAGTAAATGCTTTATTTTCATTATATGGAGGCCCTAACATAATGAAACTTAATTTGAAGCAGAGGGTTAGAGGCTGGTCATGCAGCATACTGGAAAACTACATAGAAGTTGGCAGTAACTTGGGGAAACAGAAAAATTGTACTGAAAAAGGAGAGAAAAAGTCAAAAACAGAGGAATGAGTAATTGAGTCCAGATCCAGGTCGTAATGTGCAATTTGAAGGGTCTCTAATATAGACATTAGGGCTAGTGGCAGGGTTTGGTAGAGCAGTGTGGAGATGTTAAATTTTTAATTTTTATTTATTTATTTATTTTTTGCAGTACGCAGGCCTCTCACTGTTGGGGTCTCACCCATTGCGGAGCACAGGCTCCGGACGCGCAGGCTCAGCGGCCATGGCTCACGGGTCCAGCCGCTCCGCGGCACGTGGGATCTTCCCGGACCGGGGCACGAACCCGTGTCCCCTGCATCGGCAGGCGGACTCTCAACCACTGCGCCACCAGGGAAAGCCCTTTTAGAGGTCTTGAGTTTAGCTCTTTGCCTCTGACCCCATGCAGTTTCAATAATTAGCAAATGTCTTGAGGAAGTAACTGGCTATATATGTGTGTCAGGACCTCTCCTTATAGTGGGACTTTTGTCTCCTAAGTATTACGAAACTGAGATATTTCACAACGCCTTTTAGAAGCTTCTAGCTAAGTCTCCTAGTGTCCTGCATGTCCCAGGAATCAGCAAATGGTCCTTTGTGTTTGGTTCTATACGAGTTTACAATCTGTCAAGCCAGCCCCACACAACCACCAAAAGCTCTACTTGTACCTATTTTCCCTAGAGGGGTCAGGTCCCTCTTCCTAGGCCAAGCCTGATCCTTAGTCCTCACCCAGAACTGGCAAATATCCCCAGGGAAGGAAATGGCCAGAGATTATCAACTTACCTAGGAAGGGCTCTTCCCTGTCAACTCTCTGGTATCTTTTAAACTAGGAATTTTGTAACTTATCCTTTTTTTCTGTAGGTGTTGCAGCCACGACCTATTACATTCTGTATAGAAGCAAAGTCAGAGATTGTCCTGTAATAGTTTTTCAAAAGGTTATTTCTCAAAGTTGAGACCTATTCCATAGAATCCCTTGATCTGTCAAGGCAGGCTATCTTCAGTAATCTTTCCACTACAGTCTGGCTTTCTGCTCTTATTACAACACTGATACTACATGACTAAGGTCGTCTTTGGTTGTCACTATCTTTCCAAAGTAAGGTTACTCTTTACTTCCTCCCACCATTCTTCCCCTTCCCTCCCACTTGCTGGCCAAACACACACACACACACACACACACACACACACACACAAAATATACTACATTTCAGCAGTACCAAACTACTAGTAGTTCCCTCACATAAATCATGATGTTTCCTCTGCCTGGAATGCCCATTCCTTCCTTCTTGTCATTAGCTAACTCATCCCCATCTTTCCAGAGTTGTCACCTCTTACCGGAAGCTTTCCTTGTCCCCACCTATTCCTTTTCTCTCTACCTACATTTATTGTTCCTATCACATTGTGATAGAGTACCACGTTGTGCTGAAATGATCTGTAGACTGATTTGATTCTTCCCTCCACCACACCTCCCATTACACAAAATGAGTTCCTTAAGAGCAGAAAATTTGCCTCGTTGGTCTTTTTGTCTCCAACACCCAGATCAGTGTTTGATATTAATGCTGGTTGGACTGTACACTCCAATTTGCCATCCTGCATTTTGTTCCAGGATGACTAGATAATAGCAAGACCATTACAAACCTCATCTCCAGGGCTTTTTTATATTGATTTTTTAAAGGTACATTTCCTGAGGTCCCACTAGTGCCAAAATATGAAGAAAAGTAATAATTCTTCTGACTAAAGTGGAAACACAAACGATTTATTCTTCCCTTAATCAATAATACTAGCTAACTCTTACATAACACATTCTAGGTGCCACGCACTTTACATGTATCATCTTCTTTCATCTTTACAGCCACCTTCTGAGGTGGGTACTATTGTTACCCCCATTTTACAGGGGAGGAAACTGAAGCACAGAGAGGTTAAATAAGTGACAAGCTACAACCTGGATATAGGTCGTCTGGTTCCAGGGACCATGAAATTAACCACTATACTATACTGTACGTCTTCTTGCTCTCCTTGTCCCTTTCTCTTAAATGTTTAACTGTGTAAGTAATAGTACATTGATACACATTGTAAAAAATTCAGAAACAAAGCAAAAGCATACTTTAAGCCAACTTCCACCCAAGTCCAACTCTCTTCCCCAGAAGTAATCACTTCTATTTGTTTTATGGGTAACCTTCTGAATCTTTTTTCTTTGTTTACTTACATATATACATCATGTATATGTGTGTACATACACACAGAGAAATATTTTTCTACAGATTACTATTTTCATTTAACAATTTGTCTTAAGGATCTTTCCATCAGTATATATAGATCCATTTTATTCTTTGGATGCTGCATAGTATGGGTATATTGCATTGAATCAGTGCATTATAGTTTAGTTAACCATTTTTCCTTTGCTGGTCATTTATATTGTCTTTCGTTTCACTGTTACAAATGATGCTACACTGAGAATCCTTGAACATGTCTCTATGATTATTTGCAAATGTATGTCTAGGAAGGACACTTAGAAATAAAACTGCTGGGGATGAAAGTTGTGTAGATTTGTTTTTTTTTTTAACAGTGACTCACAAGCTGAGGCTCTAACTTTTTTCCTTTGTCATTCACAGATTTAAAAGGTTGAGGCTGCTATGTTTCCAGGAAATCAATTTTGTGTATAAACACTCTTACACTTGAACACATGAAGGAAAGACAAGATCTTCTCTCTTCACCACTTCATCTTCAGAAAGGAGAGTTTTGGTATAATTAGTAGAACAAACAGGGTCCTTAAGAACACACATTGGGATGCCCAACAAAGGAGGTGGCAGGTCAGAAGGAAGTGACACTTACCGTGGTGAAAAAAATGAAGTGGGTCAAAGCTTTCTTTCCCTCTGGAGCCTCTGTTTTCTGTATTTTGTGACCCAGCTGGTAATACCAGGGCTGGGAGTGTCCCTTTATCCCTGAAAGGTCACACTGGATAGAGTAAGATTCAGGGTTAGGACACTGTATAGTGAAGAGTCCACGAAAATTCTGCTTTAATCCTTTCAGGAAGATGAGGGTCAGAGATGAGAGAGGATGAGGACTAAAGATTTAGGTAGAAGTCGTACGCAATTGCCTGGAGGGTCCCTTGGACGTACACCCCTCCTCACTCCAGGAGAGTCACAGTGGTGGTGGCTAGTGGTTGCTAGTGGCAACAGAACCACTTCTCATGAGACACAACCAACCAGCATTTGAATAAATGTCTTTCCTTAAGTGGTTTTAAAATTTGATGCGAGTACTAGTGTTATTTCGTATCAGTTATTTATATTATTTTATAAATAATATAAATATTATTTATATTTATATAACTAATATAATAATATAAATATTATTTATATTTATATTATATTTATATTATAAATATATATAATATATTATATTATAATTTATATTATAATATAATATATTATATTATATAAATATAATATATAATATAATATATATTATATATAATATTAATATATATTAATAATATATTATATATTATATATTATATATTATATATATTAATATAATATAAATATAATATAATATAAAGTTCCTGACTTTTTTTTAAAATAATGCAGCTCCACCCTTTGTGTTTCATTGGAAGTTCTAATGATAAACAAGCTGCATTTTTAATATAAGATTAAAGTTGTAGAACTCTCTGATATCAAACTCAGTGACAAATTTATAATCATATAGCTAGAACATTTTTAGCATCACAGTCTAACCTATTAAATTGCCAAAGTCCAAATACACTCTTTACATATGTATTTGATCAGGGAAAAACAAAAGGCATGTATGGCCTGATAGTTTTATTGGTGCTTTTCTCTCTTATTTTATTTGGATTACCAGAAATATTTCAATTCCTATGAGCAATTCTAGCTCTTCGTCTTACTAGTACATACTTAGTAATTCAAATCATAAATACTAGAGATGTTCTGCTGAAGTAAAACTACCCATCTGTGAAACTAGGAAATGAGAATATCCTGAGTTTTAGTACTGCCACCTTCAGGACACAAGTCTTTATTCTGGAACTCTGCAAGGTTAAAAATTAAATTGAATTAAATTTTTAAATAGTTGCCCCCTACTCCCCCACAAATTGCCATTTATTTAACACATACTCTGTACCAGGCCTTATACTGAGAACTTTTTCATACTTTTTTTCATTATTTGTTCCTATAAAGTAAATCCTTATTTATAGATTCATTCATTCATGCAACCAGGAGATAAACAGGGGACTGAGACAAAGAACAATGAAAAGGTAGATTTAAATTGATTTGATAATTAAGGAACAGAAGAAGCTAACCACAAAAAGAGAAGGAAAAGGTCGTTTCAGAGAGGGGGTGCCTGTACAAAAGCTCTATATGGGGGGAAATCTTAGCATGTTCAAGACTAGAGAGCCAACCACTGTGGACTTGAGCAGAACATAAACAAACCTGAATGACCACACTTCAAGTTGGACAGATCAGCAGGGACTAGATCAAAACCCTGATATTTGGTTTTTAAGCTAAATATAGTGAAAGATCGTTTAAGGATTGTAAGCAGGGAAATGCTGTGATCTGATTTACACTGTATCACCTTTTGTGGCTACATGGAGATGGATTGGAGGGGAGGATGAATTGACCTTCAGAGATCAGTTTGGGGGCTATCATAGTAATTGAGTTGAGAGACCATGTCAGCACAAAATGTGATGACAGTAGAAGTGGAGAATAAGAGTCAAAAGATATTTTGGAATATAATTGACAGGATTTGCTGCTAGATTAGACATGGGGATGGGGGACAGGGGAGAACCATGGATGATACTTAAGTTTTTGGCTTCGGTAATCAAGCAGACGATGGTTCCATTTACTGAAATGGAGAATGTTGGGATAGAGAAGGTAAGAAAAGGAAAGGTTTGTGGACTTAAATCTGGAACTTTGTTTTGCCCATGAGTTTGAGATACCTGTGAGACATCAGTACAAGTTTAAATAAGTATTTTGATTTTGGATCCTAGAGGGGAGGTCCAGGCTGCAGACACAAATCTGAAATCGATCAGCATATGGTAGCATTTAAATACCTGGAAATTAGTGAGATTATTTTTTGAAGCTACTATATGAAAGGAAGAAGAGAGGACTCAGGACTAACGAGTGCTAACATGTAGTGGTGGAATAGAGGAAGAGCCAGCAAAGGAGAAGACGGAGGAACTAAGATGGGAGGAAAACCAGGAGAGAGTAGGACTGCGTAAACAAACAAACAAACAAAAAAGGGAGTTCTGTAAAGGGAAAAATGATCACCTATATCCAGCACTGTGCTGATAAATGTTTGAAAAATGGCTACTGGCGGGGTGGGAGGGCTCTGATTTGTAGCATTTGCTGATTTCCATGATGTACATATTCTCACCATGGCTAATTTCAAGCTACCAGCATGTCTTCACTGAACTTGGAGTTGGAAAAAGATGCACATAATTAGCTGCCGGGCACCGTTACCAACAGGCTCCAGGACAACAGTGGTGCGGAGAGGGAGCGTGAGATGAAGATAGGAAAATGTGCATTGAATCTGACAACATGCAGGTCATTAGTGACCTTAATCAGGGTCATTTTTGGACTATGGGAGCAGAAGCCAAATTGAAGTGGATAGAGTAGTGCAATAAATGTAAGAAAGGAAAGACAATATACAATTTTCCTGAAGAAATAGATTGTAGCTGGAGGGAGAACAGGAGTCAAGATTAAAAAAAAAACTAAAACTTAATGAAATTAAGATTTTTGCCCTAAGATACAATAAATAAGTATAAATGGCATGGATAGGATTTGAACCCAGGTTAGTTTGACCCAAATGCTTATGCTTTATTCAGAGCTTCCTGGACCACAGAGAAAAAAAAATTTATAAGCCATCTAAACACAGAATTATAGATGATTTTTCTTTTTCTACTTTTTATATTTTTCTGGATTTTTCCATTTTTTCATTAGAAGAATTTTAAAAAGAATAACTTACTTTCATAATCATAAAAATACTTATAAATATATAATAGATTTTATATTTCCCAAGTACCTACTTGGATACAGCAAAGTATATGAAAATCATTAACTAGTCTAGTTCAACATAAATAGCATATTACCAAACAGTGCCACCTAGTGCAAAGTTTATTTTGAGAGAAATATTTAAACTTCCATTCTATTTTACAGCTTATAAATCAACACACATTTAGATACCTGTGAACTAAAATACCTAAAGGTGCTATCTTCAAAACTCATGATTTCATAGATTCTAACTCTTAGGTGGTTTCGCAACATTAGATACAGGAAGGGACCATGTCCTGTTTTGTTTGGTGCTAAGTACACTGTCACAGCTCAAAAGATAATAAATAGTTTTAGGAAACAGATAGTGGTGTAACTTTTCTGTAAAGAAATCATTGACTGTTGTATTGAAATTTAAATAAATTAGGGACTTTATTGGAGTTCATGAGGATGTTTTCCTTTGGCTTTGTAAGAAGACAGATCTCTGTGATAAGAATAAGCATTCTTAGTAGAATGGGTGGAGGGTAGAGGTACGGATGTAGATACAATAGATAATTGAAGTTCCATTTTTACATAATTCTATATTATATCATTTATGTGTAAATACAATTTTAAGATTATGGCTGTATCTTTGGATTGCAGTATTAAACTATTATGATGATAATAGTTTTGTGTGAATACAAAATCTCATGCTCATGGAAATAGATTTTTTAAGAGTACAATACAATTAATATATTTTTCTTCTGCCTACATTTAATAGAATTATATTTAGTTTAAGTATAAAAGAGAGATTAATCGCTGTTTTGAAAGAGAGAGAAAAGTACATTATTTGCAGATAGTTTAATTGTTTGTATATTAGAAAACTCAAGAATATTCATATTAACACTACTTGAACTACAGAGTATGGTCTAAAACAAAAATAAACATACAAAAATCAATCTTACACATCAGAAGTAGTCTGTTAGAAAATATAGGGAAAAAATTCTATTTACAATATCATGAAAAGCTACAAAATTCTCAAAATAGCCCTAGAAGTACAAAGGCACCGTAGTCCACTAGAACTGGACCACGTATGGGTTTCAATCCCTTTGATGACGAGTGTGGGAAAGATGAGGACCGAATTATATTTATTTTTGAGTACCTTAAAAACTATATTTTTGAGAACTTCATTTATCTATCTATTTTTTTGAAAAGAGCCTTTTTAATAGATAAATAATAAAGTATTAAACTTGGATTTGCCAAGCAGCTCCCATAAAATTACTTGATCACACTGCCACCTACAGGTGGTAAAAAAAAAAGCGGGGTGGCACTAAAATGTATTTATCACCTACCATGTATCAGGCATTGTATTAAGAAAAGTGCTAGGGTTGCCGGATAAAATACAGGGTGCTCACTTAAATCTGATTTCAATTAACAACCAATACTTTTGTAGTATAAGTATGTCCAAAATATTGCATATGACATACCTATGCTAAAAAATGATTTATTATTTATCTGAAATGCAAATTTAATCGGGCACCCTGCAGTTATACTTGCTAAATCTGGCAACCCTTAAAAATGGAGATAATAATGTTGACCGTACTGTGCTGCTTAAAACCTTTCAATGGTGTCTCACTGGTTTCAGGAGAACGTAGGAGCGCCTTAACATGGCATCATAAGAACAATCACGTCTCTACTCCCGTCTTGATCCTCCCTGCCTTAGCACCAGCTTCCCGTCAATATCAGAATCTTCCCTTTGCTTAGACAGCTCGGTTGGCCTAGGATACAGAAGTTCCTGGTTTGCATGTCTTTTAATATTGTTTATGATAATTTTATTATGTAGTTATATCTTACCTCTGGACTTAAGTGTAGGTAAAAATTGTAATCGCAGATTATAATTAAATAATACATTACCTCAAGGAGAAAAGATGAGTGAGAACATTACTATGGAAAGGCACATTGGAAAACACTTTATTTCCAGCAAATTTTGTGTTCTTATTTAAATGTAATGAAAGGAAAATTCTAGTGAACTTAAATTGTATGTTTGTGCGTGCGTGTGTGTGTGTGTGTGTGTGTGTGTGTGTGTGTATCTGAGTATGTATTTTTCAGAGGAGAGCTTTCACCTTATTCTCAGAGGGATCAATAACCCTAAAGGGCTTAAAACTACTGTTCTATGAAACTATTTCTCCTTATTTTGACTTTCTCTGTCCAGCCAATACTTAAAGAAGCCTCTGTTGGCAACTGGTTTAAGACTTTAAATACAAGGAGTTGTGAAGATTTTAAAAACAGTTTTATTTCAAAATATAGAAAAGAAATAAGAAAAGAAATATGAGGAGAAAACAAGTACATAAGGATCCCAGTCAGAGAAATGAAATCTGAAAGGATCTACGTTAAACCCTAAAATCCTAGCTGCTACCGTCAGAAAACTTGAGAGTAAAAGCTATTGTTAATGGCAATATTTCTTATGTAATGATATATAACACTTATTGAATACTTATCGTGTGTCAGGCGCTGTCCCAATAATCATTTACAACTATTACCTCACTCAATCCTCTCAACAACTCTATAATCCCCAGTGTAGTAATGAGAAATCAGAAGCAAGACTGAGAATCTTGCCCCAAGGACACACAGGATCGGCAGAGACAGGTTTTGAATTGGCCACAAAGCCGAAATGCTTATAAGCTTTATTTTCTTCTTTATTATTTAGTAGGTCCACTTAGCAAGATATTAATACTTCATAGAACTTTCATTTAATAGCTATCAAGATTAAAGAAGTAGAAAACTGAAATTTTATCCTTCCAGAACATTTTCTCACTTGGCTCCCTGGACACCACCCTTCTGTGCGTCTCCTCCTACCTGCTACAGCTGCTGCTTCTTCTGGCTTTTTCTGGGATTGTCCTCTTCTCGCTGTTAGGCCTTGAACCTCTTCCCCTCTCCATCTATATATATTACTTAGGTAAACCAATCTGGTCTCATGCTTTTAACTGCTATCCATACACTGGTGATTTTCAAAGTTACATTTCCGGTTTGGAATGCTCCTTGGAAATCTAGATTCATCTATTCAGCTGCCTTTTCAACATCTCCATTTGGGGGTCAATTCAACATCTCAAACTACATGGCCAAAATGAACTCCTGATTCCCCTCCTCAAGACCCCCTCAGTCTTCCCCATCTCGGTAAATGGCAACCCCCTTCTCCTGATACTCAGAACAAAAAACCTTGGAGGCATCTTTGTCTCTTCTCCCTCCCTCACACTCCATATCAAATCTGTTGGCAAAAGAGGTCAACCTAACCTTCAGATATGTCCAGATGAATATACAGCCCAAATCCATCTACTTCCCGAACCCAAGCCACCATGATCTCTCATACCTAGATTATGGCAAAAGTCTCCGTGGTGGCCATCTGAGAGCTCCCAGTCTGACTGATGGCCCCAGCTGCTGCACTCTGAAATCCATCAGTGTTCACCCTGAGGCCATGTTTCCCAAGGACTGCCTCTAGCTAATGACAGCATGGCAGAAACACAGGGGCAGGCCCACTCCTGGGAGATGAGGGACTTCTACGATGGGTGACTTTGACTCAAGGGCTCCTTATTGGCCTTGCCAAACTTTCATAGACCTGCACTGCAGTTTCAGACTCTTCCATCTAACCTTCCTGCCTCCTTGACCTGGGTCAGAACTGCATTGCATTCTGAAGGTTCTCAAAGCCTGTTCTGACACCCGCTCCTACTTCCCTTCACAGGTGTTCCCTTAATAAATCTCCTACACATCCAGTCCCAACTTCTCAGGCTTCTCAGGGGACCTACACTAACACGGTCTCCTAATTGGTCTTCCTGTTTCCACAATTACAATGAAAATTCATACTATAGTCTCTTGACACAGCAGCCAGAAGTGATTACATTAAAATCAAACTCTTCACTTTGGCCTGTGGACTTCACAAGGTCTGGCCCTTGCTTCCCCATGGATCTCATCTCCTCTTTGCTAACTCTGCTATGGCCAAACATGTCTCCTGACCATTTCTTGACCCATTAGGTATGGTTTGCCTGCCTTTGCACCTGTGTTCCCCTCTGGAATGCTTTTGTCCCTGACAAATACATAACTTGACCCCTGTCCTCATCTAGGTATATCACTTTATATCCTCTTATCTTGCTTTTTTTTTTTTCATAGCATTTAATCACCATTTGACATATATCTATTTTGTTTATTTGCTTATTAGCTCTTCCCCCGCTACAAAAACAGACATTTCGTATGTTTCTGTCACTCCCATATCCCCAACACAAATAAAAGTACCTGGCACATAATAGGTACTCAATAAATTTTGTTGAATGAATGAGTTCTTACTAAAAACCGTGTATAAGATCATAAAAATCAAAGGAATTTACAAACATAAGTTTGATTAGGAACATCTGAGTTTTCTGAAGAACAAGAATACAACTAGAAAAATTAGTACCATCAGTGATTAAGGACACATATTTCTGTTTCCTTATTTTTGCTAATTATAAAAACAATGCTAAATTTTTACAAAATTCAGACTACACATTAATCACTAACCTATTTACTATAAAATATGAAATAGTATTTTTGCTCAAGCAAAACACTCAAGTGTGGCAAGCTCAAGCCACACTTAATTACCTGAATTGTAACCGGGAAAGTGCTAAAATGTCAAGGGAGTAAAAAATGTCTTTCTGTGACTCCCAAGAGAATAAGGGATTCTAGGAAATAGTTGGCAAATCTATTTTTTTCAAGAACAGTAGAAAAGAACACGGGAAAACATTCAAGAATCTCCATAATGCTGAGAATATATGACAGCAAATTAACTTGCTGACTGTAATGAGGAGTAATTGGAAATACATCTGAATTTTTGTGAGATTTAATGAAATTGGAGCCTTGAACACACTTGAGATTAATTTGCTTTAAATCCATGTTCTAGTGAAACCCAAATCTAATTTTCTACTCTGCTCCCTTCTTTCCTAGCTATATTCTTAAGGAAGGAAAACATAAAGTAATTATATAATCATATTTTTGAAAACTGAGTCCCAAACTGTAAGTCAAATGGTCACACAAAATTTCTCTGACATAACAGTCCTGTGCATACAAATGGCAGACTCTGTGGCATGGAAGTAGAAGCCACAAAGTGTCTTTTTGGCAACATGCCCTTCTATGAATATTACATTTAGAGACAACAAAGAAAAATGCAGACACTAGACCCTGTCACTGATCCACTGCACAGGAAGGGCAGAATTATTGAAGTATTTAAATGATATAACTAATACCGGTTACTCTATGTCATTCCTGTCAAGTGGTTAAAAGAAGCCAAGGAGAAATTATATTTCTGGTTTTACCACCAAGCTATTGCACAAACTTTAATTAGTCCTTTCAATCTTTCCATGAATTATGGCAAAAAGATATAAGCATGCTTTGGAAATGCTTATGTGTTATACTCTATGTTGATGACAAAGAAAAATTTGCCTTACTGAATCTTATTCTGCATTCCATGAGTTTTTATTTTATTTTGCCTAAGAAGAAGCAGAACTATGATCCATTAAACATTTTTAGGTAGGTATTAACACCTCCCAAGTGCATGTGTTTCAGTACAAAAAAAGCACAAGATACACCAGAATACAGCATGACCTAAAAGAACAATGAATTGAGAGTGAGAAGCCCTGTGTTCTCATTTTAAATTGGCCACTACCTAGCTTTGTGCCTTTGGGTAAGTAACCCAAATTCTCAGTATTATTTATCTCTTGCTGCTTGACCAATTAACCCAAACTTAGTGGCTTAAAACAACCAACATGTATTATCTCCCAGTTTTTGTAGCTTAGGGATTCAGGAGTGACTTAACTGGTTCTGGCTCAGGGATTTTTCATAAGGTCGCAATCAACATGTCAGCTACAGCTGCAGTCATCTAAGGCTTGACGGGGGCTAGAGGATTTGCTTCTAAGCTTGCTCACGTGGCTACCGGCAAGAGGTGTTGGTCCACACGATGTGGGTGTCTCCATAGGGTTGCTCATGATAGGGCAACTGGCTTCCCCCAAAGTGAGTGATGCAGGAGTGAGAGAGTAGCTAGACAGGGGCTGCAATATCCTTTCTAACCTAACCTCAGAAGCAACAAACCATCCCTTCTGCTGTATTGTACTGTTCATGTGCACTAACCCTGGTGCTCTGTGGGAGAGGCCAACAGAAGGGTGTGAATAAGAAAAGGTGGGGCTCATTGGGGAACAACTTGGAGGCTGACTACCACACACTCTGGCCTCAGTTTCCTTATCTATGGGATGAGATCTTTTAACTAGATGAGCTTAAAGTTGATGACCTCCTCTTTCCTCAGTGCCTCCCAAATGTCACCTCCAGACCTTGCTTTTCACTCTCATGTAGAAATGCCTACTCCTTTTAGCCTTAAGCCATATGGCTATACCAAGCTCCATCCCTCCACGTTGCTGTCATTTATAGACTTCCTGGTCACTGCCCCACCCCCCATCACTGTGACTTGGTATCCGGCTTGCGGTTGTCCTTCTCACTCCAAGTCCTGCCATCATCACAAGATATCCATATCCTCATGGGTGACCCATCTGTCACCGTGGCCTTCAGTTCCTTAACCTCCTCATCTCCAGTGTCCTTCCCATCCACCCCAATTCAGACCCCACTCCACACCAACACCCTGGATTTGTCAACACCAAAACTGTTCAACTTTGTAAACAATAAATTCAATCATCTCATTGTCTCACTGTAACTTTGTATTTTTCCAGTTTGCTAATCAGCGAGTCCTGAGATGGGTCCCCAGACCTGATTGGAACTTCCAGGAAACTGTCACGTCTACTTTCTCTGTATCAGATCTCTCTTCATTTCCACTTCAAATTAGATTTTAAAGTCCATCACTTGAACCCCTCTCTGCATAGATCCCTCAGCTCCTTTGTCTCATAGGCGCTCACTCACATCTGCCTGGAAGTGCCTTAGTTTTGACTGATTTCAGCTGACAATCTTGCAACTTTTCTACTACCTACGACCAAGTTAATGAAGGCTGCTGGAGAAAATCACACAACAGTATAGACCAGATACATGGTCATCACATTCACACTGGCTTCCGAAGTTGTTCAACAGTTCCACCACCAGTGTTTCCGTGGCCAGCTCTCTCTCTCCCCCGTCCCCACAGAGGCTATTTCAAATATTCTCCGCTTTCCTCAAAACTTCAAATCCACCACCACTGCCACCCTCCACCTCTCCCGTCATTCTCATTTGCTGTTTTTAGTTCCCAAAGGAAATAGAATTTGTTCGCTGGGGAATCTTGGGGTCTGGACCCATTCTCTCCTCCTCTCCTCTTGTTACAATGAAAGAGGAGTTTTGCCTCTGATCTCAAGTCAGTCCCTGCACCTGTGCTTAACATTTCATTTCCCTCTAAACTGCTCCGCAACCCTGATATTTTTTAACCAGGTGCAAAATCTCACTCCCACCTTCCTGTCTTCCCTAAAGTAGTTGCTTTCTTACTTTATTTTGTTAGCTTCTTCCTTTGTCTAAAACTGTGCTGCCGAACATGGTAGCCATTGGCCACATGTGGCTATTGAGCACTTGACATATATAGTCCCAACTGATAAATCTAGGTCTCAAAGACTTAGTATTTTTAAAAATGAAAATAAATTATCTAACTGATTAATTTTATATTGATTACATGTTGAATGTATGACTTTCTTGGGGGAGGGATGTTGGGGGGAACAGGGTAATCCATTATCACTGTGCTATTTTATTGCCCTGGCTTTACAACTGGGTTTTTAAAATTGAGGTGAAATTCACATAATATAAAATTAACCATTTTAAAGTGAATGATTCAGTGGCATTTAGTACATTCACAGTCTTATGCAAGCACTTCCTTTATCAAGTTTTATAACTTTACAGTTGGTTTTAATACTGAGTAGGATGTATTCAACTCTGGCTGAGTTTCCTCATCATTCAATAAAGACAACAGCATAACCTACCTCATAGACTGGTTGTTTATTAAATTTTTATTTTTGGCCACGCCACATGGCTTGCAGGATCTCAGTTCCCCAACTAGGGATTGAACCCAGGCCATGTCAGTAAAAGCCCAGAATCCTAACCACTAGGCCACCAGGGAACTCCCAATATTTTTTTAAAGTAGTATATCTTAAGGGCTTAGAATAGTGCTTGGCACTAGCCATTATAATATTATTATACCATATTGTTGTGTCATGGTCAAAAAACACAGTCCAGGATGATGTTACTTCCTTTGCTGGCACCTCTGCCTCTTCCCAGACTCTGGAGCCTGGAGTAGCTCCGGCTCATGCCTTGAACCTCTTCTCTTCCCTACCTACATTCATCCCCTTGGTAATTGCATCTAGGTTCATGCATTTAAATTTTCATGTAAGCTCTGACTACTCCCTAATTTATACTTCTAGCCCTGATCTTCCCACTGAGCTCTAGAGTCGTATATACAACTGCCTATTCAGCATCTCCACTTGGATGTCTTACAGATTGAAAACAGAACACTTGATTCCCCCCCTCTGAAAAATCCACCCCTCCCCCCAAATTTTAAAACGGCACAGCCACGCACAGTTGTCTGGGCCCAAACCTTGGCATCATCCTTGGTCTTGCT
>NW_006797481.1:6482096-6498000 GCF_000442215.2 Lipotes vexillifer | reverse complement strand
CTTTCCCTCATTCATATCTAATTTTAAAGAAAATCCTGTCTGCTATACCTTTGAAATATGTCCAGAATCCAACTACCTCTCAGTGCTTTCTCCTTCTACTAGAATAATATGAGCCTTCCACTGGACTCCTTGCTTCTATTCTTGCCTTCCTCACAGACTATTTTTCACATAGCAGCAGCCAGAGAGTCATCTTTTTAAAAATGTACATCAAATGTTTCCATTCAAAACCCTCAAATGGGGCTTCCCTGGTGGTGCAGTGGTTGAGAATCTGCCTGCTAATGCAGGGGACACGGGTTCGAGCCCTGGTCTGGGAAGATCCCACGTGCCGCGGAGCAACTGGGCCCGTGAGCCACAACTACTGAGCCTGCGCGCCTGGAGCCTGTGCTCCGCAACAAGAGAGGCCGCGATAGTGAGAGGCCCGCACACCGCGATGAAGAGGGGCCCCCGCTTGCCGCAACTAGAGAAAGCCCTCGCACAGAAACGAAGCCCCAGCACAGCAAAAATAAATAAATTAATTAATAAACTCCTACCCCCAACATCTTAAAAAAACAAAACAAAACCCTCAAATGGCTTCCAGGTTGACTCAATAAAATCCCGAATCTCTAAGCCCTAGCCCTATGGTAAGATCCCATGGCTGTCGGTCTTAATGGAGATAGTATTAGCATATCCTAGCAGGTGTTTTGGAAATTAGTGGAGGACTATGGAATTCAAGGAACAGTTCTAGACATCCTGCAATATACGGGCTATTCCCATAAAAGAAGGACTTTTGAATTTCTGGCTGGATATTCATGTAGATGAAAAACCTATTTACCATTAGTTGAATATTTAGTATAAAATAAAATTTCCAGGAATGCACTAATTTGTAAATCAAGGGAGAGTGGTACATTATTTTTTTTGGAACGTTACCGAAAGTTGCTCACCACGTTGAAGAATCACATTATTCTTGGCAACACCATTTGTTATTTGCATCACTAGTGTAACACACCTGAATAGATTTAGAGCTGTCACCTTCGTGCTGATCCCGCATATGGATATAAACATCTATTTTATCATGTCCTCTCTGGAATTGAGTCTCTGCATTTATGTGTTAAAACACACATAATCCTATTAAATAAGGTCCAAATCCACCCTCCTGAACTCTGCTTTGTGGTCTGGGTCTAGGTCTGCAAATTAGTCTCTCTTTTGCCGGGTAACTGTTCAGTTCTGCCAGCAGGGGGTGCTAGAGGGAGAGTATGAGGTGGAAAAAAAGCAGCAGAACTGCCTCTTCCGGTTGCGTGCAGTTCCTGTCATTGTTACCTCCGCAGCAGCATTTCCCTCTGGCACCAGCAGTTACTTCCAGTCTTTAGCTTCTTTTGACGCTTCCAAAATTAGCTTTATGGTGCCCCCTATGAGGTGCTGGTACCAGCAGGGCAGCACCTCCTTATCAGGGGTCTAAATCCTAGCTCTGTGGGGCTCCTCTTCCAAGCCTCTGGTTTTTGAAAATACCTACTTTTTTTTTTTTTTAGTTAGTTAGTTAGTTATGGCTGTGTTGGGTCTTCGTTGCGGTGCGCAGGCTTCTCTTGTTGTGGAGCACAGGCTCTAGGCACGCAGGCTTCAGTAGTTGCAGGCTCAGTAGTTGTGGCACACGGGCTTGGTTGCTCCACGGCATGTGGGATCTTCCCGGACCAGGGCTTGAACCCGTGTCCCCTGCATTGGCACGCGGATTCTTAACCACTGCACCACCAGGGAAGCCCTGAAAATACCAACCTCTTCCCTTTGCTCCAGTGGCAGGTCATTATCTCTGGGCCTCAATGTTTGCCCCATGTAACACATTTCTTACATTAAATTCTGCCTGCTGAAATGACTGGTGTGGTCTCTGTCTTCCTGACGGTACCCTAACAGGTACAGTACTCAGTGCCAGAGTGGTTCTGGGAAACAGACCCTCAAAGATGGGATTTGGGATTGTTTGGTCATGTCCTTAACTTTGAAAGCAGTGCTGAGATCTTTTGCTAATAGAAAATAGGAATCTAGTTGTCTGTGGTCATGCAGGTCATCATGATTAACTAAAATATCATCTGTAGTTGACTGTGAAGAAGTGTGTACTGAAACAAGTGGCCTGGAGGACCAAGTGGTTGATGCACTGGGTTGCTATAATACTGAAAAGTATGAGAATTAGGGGGTCATTGGCTGCTTCTGACTGCACTGGAGAGCTTACAGAAAGAAAACAACAAGATCAAGGTTTTAAAATGTGATTTTAAACTTTGAGACATTTCAAGTCTCAAAGAACTAGAGAGAGTCTATGGTGACCCTAAGATAGTTTGCAATTTCTTATAGCTGCAGGGTCAAACTCACTGAAAATCATACCCCAAATTTACCTGCTTGGGTTGCAAAAAAAAACAAAACAAAAACCAGCTTGAGTTGAATTCATAGACTTGGCCATGTCTCTTAAGTTAAAGTTATGGCATTGGGAGGGAGTGGACCTGAGACTTGGAATGGGGACCTCTGGTGGAATTGAACAAAGATGAGAACTTAACTCCAAGTCTCTCTGAGCCTCTCCTGCCAACACAGACAGCCTGTCCTCCTGTGTCCAAGGAGACTAGATTAAAGATCCTGTGTAAGATCACCTAGGGAAGTTGCCTTGCATATCCTTCTCGAGACCCACCCTGACCACCGCTAATGACTCTAGACTCAGATCTCAGCATACTCCTGAGAGTACAGTGTTTTCCTGAAGACTCAGTTACAACACCAGTTTGAATACAACATCCTGTCAAAAGAAAACTCAAAGACAAAAGCACTCAGAAAAGAAAAATAGCTTGCAAAGGAGATTTTTAGAAATAACATTACCAAAAAAATACAATAAGGTTTTTTAATCCCACAAAGTTACCAATGTTACTGAGTTTATATTTCATTTGTACATGATGGGAAATAGCAGTTTTCTCATATTATTATCATATCCACAAAGACCATGACATTTTTTTCAGGCATCAGCACTACAAAAATCAAGGATGAAGTTGGTTGTTTTTGTTAGGGAGTGAGAAATTTCCAGAAAAAAAAACCACTTAAGGTTTCATTTATTTGGGGGACCAGAATTATATGGGGAGATTTTTTATTTGTTTGTTTTTTAAAGCATAGTTATACATAGAGTTTGACATGGCTTTGCTTCAATATCCTGAGAGTCTGTACTGTGATTCACATATAGCAGCCTGCCAAATGCTCCATACAGCGTCCCTATCTGCCACTGACATTTCAGGCACCATTGGATCTGCTGGGTCATATGGCCAAGTGACAGAGCAGCTTATGCTGCAGCCCAGTCCTGTTTTGGGTCCCACTCAAAATTGGCAGCTTTGGGGGTCACTTCTTATATGGGTCAGAGCAGCATGCAAAAATGAGGTATATATTGCCTCCAAATTCCAAAGAGGCTTACTAGGTATTGTACCTCTTTCTTAGTGGTAGTGGGAGCCAGATGGAGCAAATTACCCTTCACATGGGAGACATATCTTGACATGCCCCAGACCACTGAACTCCCCAGAAGTGTCACCAAAATGGCAAGCCTCTAAATTTTTGTGGGATTTATTTTGTACCTTCTGGCACACGTGTAGCAGGAAGAGTTATTACTTCCTGCTCAGCAATCAGCATAATGTCATCAATGTATCAGACTAGCATGATGTCATGTGGAATGGAAGAGTGATCAGTCTCTGAACACTGGATTATGGAATAGGGGTGAAGAGTTGATATGTCTCTCAGCTAGGACGTTGAAGGTGTATTGTTGGCCCTGCCTGCTGAAAGAAGACTCCATGTGATGATATTTAATGATGCAAAAGGTCAGCAAACCATGGCCTGAATGCCAATCTGGCCTCCCAGCTGTTTTTGTACATAAAGTTTTACTGGATCACAACCACGCCCGTTAATTTATATATTGTCTACGGATGCTTTTGCACTACAATGTCAGAGTTGAGTAGTTGTGACAGGGACCTACGGCCCATAAATCCTAAAATATTTTCCATCCGGTCACTGACAAAAAAGTTTGCTGATCCCTGGTCTTTACTAACAGGTATAGAGGGGAAAAAATTCCCAAAATAGCTGCAAGCCAGTTGCAAGAGGATGTGTTGATTTGCTCCAGCAATGAAAGCACATCTGGAACAACAGCTGCAGTAGGAGTCACCACCTGATTAAGTTTACAATAAACCAGTGTGGTTATGCAAGACACATCTGTCTTCTGCAAGGCTACATAGGCAAGTTGAATAGAGATGTGGTAGGAATCACCATCCCTGCATCTTTTCAATCCTTGATGGTGGTACTTATATCTGCAATCCATCCATAAATATGATATTGTCTTACTATTTTCATAAACAGAGGCAATTCTAGTGGCTCCCACTTAGCCTTTCCTGACATAACAGCACTCACTCCATGAGTCAGGGAATCAATGTGGAGATTCTGCCAGTTGCTGAATACGTCTATTCCAGTTATGTATTACAGAACTGGGCAAATAACCGCAAGGTAGATTCAGATACCCACTGGGACCACTATATAAGAACCTGTGACAAAACTCCATTGACCATCCGACTTTAATTTCCTAAGGCCCTACCCTCACTGTTGGACTACAGCAACATTTGAGGTCTCTAAAAATTAGTGTCAGAGCTAGTATTTAGTAATTCCCAAAATAGTCTGACTCCTTCTCTTTCCTCAGTACACAGTCACATTGGTAAATGATTACATGTCCTTGGGAGATGGCTAGAAAGAAGATTAACACTGTAAATACTTGGCAGTATGGCATGGTCCTTTCTCAAGGGGACCTGGCTTTCCCTCCATTCAAGGAACTCCAGGTTTGTGACATGACTCAAGCCTGGGAAATGATAGAGTAGCTGAGGCTCTCTGTTTTGGTGATACATGCCAGACTTCTGTTCATTAGAACTAGAGTAAGAGATGAAGTAAGACTTTAATAAGGATGCCCATCTATTTCAATTCTAGGGATACCATGATCAATTAGCCAATGCCAAAGACCTCTGCAGGTTAGGCTATTCTAATTATCGCTTTGATTCTGTTGTCCATTACAGTCATTATGTCCACCTTGACTTTGGTAATTAAGTGCTGCCACTTGGCCCCTGCTATCCTATGATCCTATCATCCCCATTTAATTTAGGGGTCTCAGTTCAATGGTAGTAGTTCCCAACTTCAATTACTTACCTAAAGAAGAGCCAGCGCAGAACTCTTCAAGGATTCTGGGGATCCCCTCATGAATCTATTTCTCACTACTTTGATGAAAAGTGTATCCTGAGAACCCTCTTGGGGGACATGGTGGGAGGGTGGATGAGCAAGTCTTACATGATAAATCCACTAATATTCCAGTTTCCTTAAACTTTACAATTTCCTAAATACCTTTCTCTACAACATACGAAAGAAGTTCTGGCATTTCTACTTCATTTAATGGAAGGCACTTTTGGGTCCAGAATTTGGGTCAACCAAACAAGAAAACTATCAGATCTATTTCCATGCTCGTTGGCTAACTTGCTGAATCTAGACTCTCTGATTAGTGAGCCATCATTGGCCTGATCGAACTTTATATTCCTTCCATCCTTAAGATTTATTCCCACACCTATTCTCTAGGTTTCTATCTATATAAATTGGGAAAATCATGATACATTACCCTCAAAAACGCGATAAGACTGATAGATGACTTCTTAAAAAAAGTAATGGAGGCCAGAAAAATGGAATGATACCTTTAGGGTGCTGAAAGAAAAATAAGTTCCAGCCAACAGTAAGAAAATCCTGGGCTTCCCTGGTGGCGCAGTGGTTAAGAATCCGCCTGCCAATGCAGGGGACACGGGTTCGAGTCCTGGTCCAGGAAGATCCCACATGCCGCGGAGCACCTAAGCCTGTGCGTCACAACTACTGAGCCTGCGCTCTAGAGCCCATGAGCCAAAACTACTGAGCCTACGTGCCACAACTACTGAAGCCCGTGTGCCTAGAGCCCGTGCTCCGCAACAAGAGAAGCCACCGCAATGAGAAACCCGTGCACCGCAACGAAGGGTAGCCCCCGCTCTCTGCAACTAGAGAAAGCCTGTGCACAGCAACGAAGACCCAATGCAGCCAAAAATAAATAAATAAATAAATTTAAAAATATATATCTTTCAACATTGAGAGTGAAATAAGTGAATAAACAGATAAAGATGAAATAAAGATATTTTTAGGCAACCCCTCACTGCAAAACTAAAAGAAAAAAAACAAAAACAAAAACCAATCATGAGAGTTCTTCAGGGCAGAAAGAAAGTAACCCTAGAGGGAAACCAGAGGGAATTGAAAGGAGAAATAAAGAACAGAACAAGAAAATATACAGTAAATACAAGTGGATATATACTGTTCAAATAATAATAGTAATGTTTTATGGAATAAAACAACCCTAAAGGGTAAAAGTTAATAAATGGAAATAAAGTATTTTAAGGTCCCAGCATTATTATGGAAGTTATGAAGGTAATAATTTGTATTAAAATAGAATATGTCAAGGATATATGTTATAATTTCTAATCTAACTATCAATATTAAAAGAAATATAATGTCTAATTAACAAAATTGTTATATAAATGTAACAATATTAAAATATTAATATTAATAGAAATAAAAAATCTTGATTAATTCAAGGAAGGTAAGATATGAATGAAAAGGAAACAAAAAACTGGTAAAATAGAAAATAAATAGTGAGATGGTAGACATAAAGCCAAATTATCAGCAGCTATATTAAACAGAATAAAATTCCAAGTAAAGGACTAAGACCGTCTCAGTAGATGAAAGAAAAACCTATGCTGTCAACAGACAGATCTTATTTTTTAAGCACACAGAAAGTTTGCAAGTAAAAAGATGGAACTATATACTCAGTATGCAAACATTAACCAGTTATACTTATAATCAATCACAGTAGACTTTAAGGCAAGAAGCATTATTATAATAAAAGGTACTTACATCAGGACAAAGAGGTCAGTCCATCAGGAAGTGACTGAAAGTCAAAATCTGAATATACATATAACACAGCTTCAAAATATATAAAGCAAAATTGGCATAACTAAAAGTAGAAGCCACAATCATAGTGGGAGACTCACATCTCTCAGAAGCTGGCAGAACAAAGCAAACAAATAATCACTATGGATACAGAAGATCAGAACCACAATATTAACAAGTTTGGCTTTTACAACACTGCACCCAACAGTGACAGAATACATGCTATATGATTCCACTTTATATACAGTTCAGAATGAGGCAAAACTAGTCCACGGTGTTAGAAGTCATTAACAGTGGTGGCTCATGGCGAGGGTTAATGACTGGATGGGCATTCAGAGGCTTCGGGAGTAGTGGTAATGCTCACTTTCTTGATCTGCGTACTGATTGCCCAGGTGGTTCACTATGTGAAAATTCATTAAGGTGTACACATATGACTTTTCCGTATTTGTAATACTTTCGTTAACATTTTTCCGTTAAGAAAAGGGGCCCTTTGAATTTGACAGCACTGAGAATTGCTGCTTTCTGTGATCTGACTCCTGGCCACCTCCCTAATTGCATATTCAGCTTTTTCTTTTTTTCTCCTCAAACACCTACCTATTCCAGCCACACTGACCTTCCTTAGAGATGCCAAACTCTTTCTCATATCCTAAGACATTTGTACACGATGTTTTCTCTGCCAGAACGACTCTTCTGTTTGCATAGCTAATTCCCTTGCTTTGTTCATATGACACCTCCACAGAAAAGACTTCCTGGACCACTTTATTTAAAATAAGACTTCACCAAATCATCTTCTCTCCCCTTATTCTAGTTTATTCTCTTCAAAGCTTTTACCACTACTTGAAATTTTATTATATATTTGCTTGTTATTAGTTTTTCCCATTAGGATATAATCTGTGTGTGTGTGTGTGTGTGTGTGTGTGCGTGCATGTGTGCGTGTGTGTGTGTGTGTGTGTGTGTGTGTGTGTTGCTCAATAAATATTTGGTTAAAGAATGAATATTGAGTCTTTGGAATTTCCTTATGCTTCTTTTGTGGCTGGGTATGTAATCAAATTTTGTGGATGTTCCAGGTATGCTTGAAAGTATGATTTCTTTCATGGGTATACATTTCTATATAACTTTTAGCTTGAGCTTATTAATCATGTTATTCAAATACCTTGTATCTTTGCTTATTTCCAGAGCTTGATCTATCTGCGTATGTGAGAGGTGAATTAAAACCTCTAAGTACAATAGTTTACCTCTTTCTGTAGTGCTGTGGGTTATTGCTTTATATATTTTGTGTCTAAACCATATTTTTTGTCAATATCAGGTATATTTATATTATTGGTCTATTATTATTTTACCAATATTGTTATATGTTTTAGCTCTTGTGACATTTTTCAATTCTTTTGTCTGATACAGTTGCTACTCTTTTTTTTTCTTTGATTCATATTTCCCTGGTATATCTTTTCTATTCCTTATTTCAGCCTTTCTCTTCCCTTTTGTTTTAAATGTGCCTCTCCTAGAAAGTATGGTACTACAGTTGACCATTTGAAAATGTGGCGGTTTAGGGGCGCTAACCCTCTGAGCAGTGGAACATCTGTGTATAACTTTACAGTCATCCCTCTGTATCTGCGTTTCTGTATCTGTGAAGTCAACCAACTGTGGATCATGTAGTACCGTAGTGCATATTTATTGAAAAAAATCTGCGTATAAGTGGATCCTTGAAGTTCAAACCCATGTTGTTCAAGAGTCAATTACAGATATTTTTTAAAATCCAGTGTATGACTCTCTGGCTTTCAATTGGTGGGTTTAGTCCATTTACATTTATTATAATTTTTAAATGGAGATTTGTGTTTTTTTTGTTTTTTTTTTTTCCTTGCGTTATGCGGGCCTCTCACTGTTGTGGCCTCTCCCATTTGCGGAGCACAGGCTCCGGACGCGCAGGCTCAGCGGCCATGGCTCACGGGCCCAGCCGCTCCGCGGCATGTGGGATCTTCCCGAAACGGGGCACGAACCCGCGTCTCCTGCATCGGCAGGCGGACCCTCAAGCACTGCGCCACCAGGGAAGCCCTTTCATGCTTCTTTTGTATGTATTTTTTCTTTCCCACATTTCATTGGATTGAGCAAACTTTTTGTACTGAATTTGAAAGTTATACTTTTTATTTTTCTGCTGGTTACTCTGAATTAAACACTACATTTCCCAACTTTCTTTCCCCAAAACGAGGTGTGGTTATGTAAGTTCTGGCCAATGAAATGTAAGTAGTGTGGAACTTTCTGAAAGAATTTGTTAAAAGGGAGGAGGTAATTGCTTTTCTCCTTGCTTCTTCCTGCTACTGCCCTCAAAAGGGTAACTGGAGCTCCAGCATCACTACGAGACCATAAATTGATCTTGAGTATGGCAGCACTGGATGGAGTGTGGAGAGTTAAGAGTCCTGACGGCCTTCCAGGCAAACTTTTACTTGAGAGAACTATTTTTACTTGAGAGAACTGTTTTTAAGGAACTATTATTTGAAAAAAAAAAATTTTTTTTTTTTTTTGGTCATATGCAGCTGGACCTAATAGGCACTGATCATCTCTAGGAATTGCTTCCTTTGTTGTAATTCCCTAGCCTATGGGGTAAAGGTGTATTTCCCTTAGTCTGGACCCAATTTGTGGCACTTGGTCTTCCCCTCCAGGCTTCTTCCACTCTAACTCCCACACACAGTGGGTTTCCTCAAAAGTAGACCCTGAGACAAAGACTTGACTGTAATTTACTTCAGATCACAGGAAGTGAGGAAGTGGGGAGGATAAGAATGAAAAAGGAAAAGCGTAAGAGGGCTCCTGAGGTCACCACTCTGGTCAGTGGGTACTTGATCCCACCAGGACATCCTGAGAAGTGTGCAGAATACTTCCTAGAATTGCTTCCCAGAATCAGACAGGACACTGGAGTCTTTATCTACCAGTTTCCATCCCCCATTGGCTAAGAGCTGTCCCCACGGGTTCTAACTCCATCACACGTTTGCAAGGAGCAGCCTCTCCTACACAGAGATTTCAGTGGTAGGCAGAAGCTCTGAAGAGGGTCGAATGAGACTGAGGTGAGATGCTGTCACCATGAGGTGAGTCTGAGCTTGCACAGAACTGCAATCAGCTGCAGCCGCAATCAGAAGTGGACCAAAGGAACGTGACACTGGACACCAGAGGTATCTGCTATACTTGCTAAGGAGTTTTCACAGTTTTTATATAAGGTTCTGGCACCTATCAGCTTCTCTCGTTTCTGTGGCAGCTGTGGGGTTGAGTTCAGGAGATGAAGTCTATGCTACTTTTATCTTGAACCAGCCTCCTAATTTCGAAACTCACTTCTTCCTGAACTTCATAATGTATTTTCCTATCCCTTTAAGTGAATTCCTCTTCCATCTCCGAATCCTTAAATTCAATGACTCCTGAAGTTTACATACATTCTGTCTTTTTTTGTTCACTATACCATCTCACTGAACTACCTCATTTACTCTAGCATCTCATCTCTAAGAGATGACTCTCAGATCTTTATTTCCAGCCCAGATCTCTCTCTTGACTTTCTAATCCAAATTTATCATCCCGTAATCAACATCCTCACACAGATGCCATCATACAAGCAATCAAACCTAACATGTTAAAAGAAACCTATCTTTCCACATTCCCGTAGCCCCTATTTCAATTAATGGCATCTTCACCTAACTTCATCCAAGTTAGAAACTCTAGCAACATCTCTGACTACTTTTTCTTCTTCACTTTTTGTATTTAATCACTTGCACAATTTGGTTGATCTTACCTCATCTTTCAAGTCTACCACCTCCTTCCTATTTTCCAGTTACGAACCCTTACAATCTCTTGTCTGCACCAAAAATGGTTTCTTGCCTTTAGTTTCGCCCTTTGCCAAACAAACTTTGGTCATATCAGTTATACTAGCATACAGTTTGTCGAGAGGTTTTTACAAGGTTTGTTATGAAAGCCCCTGTCCTTCCTCCAAACCTCCCAACTTCCTGCTTCACAGAGGCAACCTCTTTCAATGCTTTGGGTGGGCTCTTTTGTTAAATACTTCCTTTCCTTAAATAATATGCTTATAGTGTTACTTCTCGATATTTTGGTTTTAAACAATACCTAAAGTTTCCTGACTACAGATGATAAAGATTTAGCTTTCTTTCACACTCACACACACACACACCCCACCCCCACCCATCACACATCCATCCTTTCATCTTCCCTAAGTACAGCAGCAATACCATAATTTTTGATTAGATCAGTATTTACATTATTATGGTTATGCAAGCACTATTTACAGTTGAGCCATGTGTATTCTGATTACACATTTCTACACAATATTTTTCCTGGTGTTAACAATGATCTAGCTTTTTTCCCCTTTGCTTAGTTTTCTTTGTATTTGTCACTAATTCAATATCACTCTCCTCTTATCTGATAAGACAGGCCCTCCACCAGTTCCATCTCCTTGAGGAAATCTCTTTTGTTTTTAAATTGAAGTATAGTTGATTTACAATATTTTATTAGCTTTTCATGTACAGCATAGTGATTCAGTATTTTCAGATTATACTCCAATAAAAGTTATTACAAGATAATGGCTGTAATTTCCTATGCCATACACTATACCTTTGTTGCTTATTTATTTGAGACATAGTAGTTTGTACTTAATCCCACACTCCTACTTTGCCCCTTCCCCCTTCCCTCTCCCCTTTGGTAACCACTAGTTTGTCTTTTATATCAGCAAGTCTGTTTCTGTAGGGACTCTCTTCTGACTTGCTCCAATTTGGACTGGTTGTTTGCTATCCCATCTTGATGCATAGCTGTCTTCCTGGGATTCTGCTTTACTATCATCCCAGGAATTTCCTTTACCTCCTTCTTATGGTGGATTCTGTTAGCTGATTCCTTTATCTTTTTTCCTTTGGTTTACTCCCTGAGTTTTGATGGAGCACATCTTCTGACAGCTTCCTGAGGAAGACTGCGAGTTAGGAAAATTTTTCAACACCTTGCACATCTGAAATGACTCGTTTTACCCTTACACTTGATTGACAGTTTCTTAGTATAGAATTCTAGATTGAAATTATTTTACCTCAGAACTTTGAAGGCATTGCCCCAAAGCCTTCTGACATCCCATTTTGTTGTTGAAAAGTATGATGCCATTGTAATTTTTGTTTCTTTGCATCAACTTGTTTTCTTTTTTTCCCTCACTGGAAGTTTTGTAGGAGCTTTCTTTGAACCCACTGCTCTGAAACTTCACAATAATACCCTCTAGAGTGAGTCTATTTTCATTCATTGTTCTGCTGTTTAACGAACCCTCTCAATTTGGAAACTCATGTCTTTCAGATCTATAAAATTATATCGAATTATTAATTAATATATTCAATTATTTCCTCCCTCTATTCTCTCCAATTATTCAGATGTTGGATCCATTGGACTGGCCTTCTAATTTAAAAAAAATTTCCCTGACATTTTCTATTCTTTTTTGCTCTAGTCTAAGCTTGCTAAATTTTTTCAAGCTTATTTTCCACGCTTCTTATTTTTTTAAAAAATGTCTGTTATCATATTCTTGATTTCTAAGAGTCTCTTTTCTGTTTCCAAAATGCTGCTTTTTAAAAATACCATACCATTCTTATTTTACAGATGCAACATCTTCTTCTATCTCTCTGAGGATATTAAAATAGTTGTTTTTTTAAGCTTTCTTCCCATCTTTCCTTATCTGTTCAATGTAAGCAACTCTGTTTCTTCCCAGTTTCTTCTTTGTCCTGTTTTTCCTTTGGGTTCTATCTTTAATGTTGTAAGCTTTCCTCAAGTTGTTGATGACCCCGGGGCTGTGTGATCCTATTTAAAAGAGGTGCATGAAGAAACTGAAGCTCTGAGCATGTGGACAGAGCTTGTCAGCTGGGGGCTGCACTGAAGACCTGTCTGGGCTCCCTCTGCAGGACCTTTGGGTCTTTTCTCTTGGGCTGAACGGATTCTCCAGAGAGGATCCTTCCTGTCTTCTACCTGGAAGGATCAGCCTGATGATTACATTTTGAGCCAAGTGCAGGATGAGGGTTGGGGACGTGTGTCTTCAACATTCACAAGGTTTATTTTCACTTTATCTTCCCCTCCTTCTCCTTCTTTTCTCCTCTCAGTATGGAACCCCTCCCTTTCTGGGAAAAAGTCTCTAATGTTATTCCAGGGTGGGAAAGGGGAAGTCAGCCAATCTTGTGGAGTGGGGGGTGTGTGTGTATCTATCCAGTTCTAAACAAACTTTCAATCCATCCTGCTATTTTCAGTCCCACTTTTACCTCTACTTCCAGAGGTACTTAATGCTACCAATTCCTGAGCCATTGAGAGGTTCTGTGAATGTACTGACATATCACTTTTGTTCTTGGTTTCCTTAGTTGTTACTTTGGGATTCAGCTTTCTTATGTCAGTCATATCAGTTACCTCCTTTACAGTTACTTTCCAATTCTCAAAATTTTATTGCTATCTCTTAATTTATTTGTACTTTTTCGGTGTGTACTTTGAAAAATCTCTTTACTGTAATTTTTAGTGACCTTTGGAAAGGGAATGTTGCTGAATTCTATATAGAGAGGGAATATATATAGAAAATCTCCAGAAGTCTGCCAAATCTTGAAAGTGGGTATATCCTCTAACTCTATTTCTTCTTCAACTCCATCCCAACCGAGTTTCAGTTTTATAGATTTTTTCTGTGTCCTTGCTGATTAAACTTTATTCAGAAAAGAACTTAACAAATTCATTCACCCTCAGGTGTAATGAATGATAAGAGTTTAATGTGTTATCTCTCCCCAGAGTATTTTAATTTAAGCAGGGACTACATTTCTTATTCGCCTTAAGCCAAAGGAATGAAAAAATAAAGTTCTAATTGAGGAATTTCAGGCACCTATATCTAAGTGTTTTGGAGACCCAGGAAGGCCTTTGTTATGCTTTCTTAAGTCATAAGCTACCTCGTTGAGGTAGGTTCAACTCTGCCCATGCATAAGGCTGGTGATAATGTTAGTGTCATTCTAGGATGAGAATAAGTAAGAGTATCCGCTCCACTGTAATTCTAGTCCAACTTGCATGTCTTGGAACCTATATATCGAATAGATGAATCGTCATCCTAAATATTGATATTAATCTAGAGCAAAACATATATCTTATTGTGCTTATATTAAGTATACAAAAGACAGGCATTGTCAAATACAAACAACTCTAAGTAAGCCTGCTTTACACAAACCTCCTCAAACAATTAGTGGTTGTAAGGTATTATGAAAATATAAAACATCATATAAATGTATGTCAATTAGTTCAGGAAAATAATTAGTTAATAATATGACTAACCATCTTAAACTCTGAATAATAATAATGATAATAAACAGTATGTACTCTTGGTTGAAGCAGACACAACTACCTACACTTTGATAAGGAGCACATTTCGATCTTTAGCAAATGACAGAATTTGCCTCCAGCATTCTGGGGGCTACTATACAGGGAATTAAGGTCAAATTTACCTGCTATCCAAGGACAGAGGTAGCAAAAACAGGAGAGAAAAGACTAGTTAACGTTTCCTCCTTAAATCTTGATTTCTGGCCCTATTATTTTGTTAAATACTACTATTACTAATAACAACAACAACAATAATAATAACAATTGTCCATGCATCGCTTACTATGGACTGGGCATGTTAAAGTATTTTACGTATATTAAGGAATTTACATACAACTTCATGAGGTAGGTGCTACTCCCATTTTACAGATGAGGAAACTAAAAGCACAAAGAGGTTAAACAACTTGCCACAGTGAGTGGCAGAACTGGGATTTAAATCTAGGCTACCCAGCTCCAGAGACTGGCCCTAAACACCACTCTGCACTGATGCTACTTTTTCTGCCTTTTTCCTCTGTTCAACTAATTCAGTTACAAATACATATTTTCATCACCAGTTGTGCAACACTTACTTCACCCTCATCTCATCAAGAATTTAGTGGTTCTTTTGATAAAATGCCAATACAAGCAAAAACAAAGTTCTCCGGGATATGAACATTTTCATAATTTGTATCAACCCAACCTAAACTTTACCAGCCCGAATCTTGTTTCTTCAAGGCTTGACATGTATACTGTTGCACAGTAATATACTGTTGCACCGCATTTTAAGAAGCCTCCATCCGAGTGCTTACATTGTAGCTCCACTTATCTGTCCTGTGCATTTCCTAGAAACCCTTCTGATTCTTTTCCCTCACTGATGTTTCCCAGTATCAACTGATAAGCTGAATAGAAAATGCTATACTGAATGCATTTTCTAACTATCAAACATGTTACAAATTAATAACTGAATCATCTTACCATTTGTCCATCTGGGGCTTCCTGCTTTAATGTTGAATAAATAAATAAAATAATAACAACGACAACAACAATAAAAAAAATAATAAAGTTTTACAGTTAGCAAAGCCATTTCATCTGCATTAGTTGCTTTGTTCTAATTCTTAGCATTTAAACCCACGGTTCCTGTTTGCCTTGGGAATACTGTGCTTTTTCTTACCGGCCTTGCAAATCTGCCCTTAAAAGACGAACCTCTGAATTTTATATACATACATGTCTACGGTTTCATACAAAATCGGCATGTTAACTTCCATCGGAGAAACAAAGTGAACGAGAACGGCTGAATTTTTAAGACGTAAGAATGACCGTGTCGACGTAAGAGGGGGGCGGCTGCGCCCAGGCCCGACTCCCGCCCCAGGCAGGCCGCGGCCTCTCGGTGCCTCTCCCGCCCCCGCGGCGTGTGGCCCCAGCGGCGCAGGGCCGGCCTGGCCTGGCTGGGCGCCCCACCCCCGGGCCGCGGCGGCGCCCCCTGCAGGCCGCGGCGGGCAGAGCGGGCGGAAGGAACCCGAGCCGAGCTGCCACCGTGTCCGAGCCGGAGCCGCCGCCGCCGCCGCCGCCGCCGCGGGCCGCTGAAGGAGAAGGCGGAGCGGGAGGTCAAAAG
>NW_006797481.1:6462140-6482086 GCF_000442215.2 Lipotes vexillifer | reverse complement strand
CGCAGCGCCCGCCGGAGCCGCCTCGCCGCCCGCGCACACCCGAAGCGGCCGGGCCGGTCCCGCCTGGGCCCTCTGCTCGTCCTCCCCGCCCCGCACCGGCCTTCACTCTGGAGCGGCCCCGGCAGCCGCAGCAGGGGCGGCGGCGGCGGATCGAGGAGCTCTCCAGGTCGTCCCGGGAGAGGCTGCTGCAGTCCCGGGACAGGATGTTCTCCAAGTTCACCTCCATCCTGCAGCACGCCGTGGAGGCGGTAAGGCCTCGGGCTGCGGGCGCACGACAGGCCGGGGATGGCGGCCGGCCTACGCTCCCCAGCCGGCCCCGGGAGAGCCCGGCGGCCTCGGCCCGGCCCTAGGCGTCCCCGGCCCCGCGGAGCGGCGAGGCCCGGAGCGGGCGCCGCGGGGTCGTGCGGGCGCCGGGGCCTCGGGCCTGGCTCCGAGCGGACCCCCTGCTCTCCTTTCCTGCTCCGGGCCGGCGTGGAGCCCTTTCCTTCGCTCAGGAGGGTGGGCGGGGGTCCCCGGCAGGACCGGCCCCCCGGCCCGGGTCGGGGGTCGCCCGATTCCTCCGGTGGGGACAAGGGGAGTCGGGGAGCATCTGGCAGGGACACAGGGCTCTCCCCCGGACTCCCTGGCCGTTTACCTCAAGTGGTTAGCGTTGACCAAGACAAAAGAAACGGCCTGACACTGCTTGGGTTTGTTTTGTTTGGGGGGGGTGGGGAGGCAGGAAGGGGTGCTCTTGCCGGGGGCGCGGCTCTGGCGAGGAAGCAGCCCACCCGACCCGGTTTCGTAGTCTGGCCAGCTCTTGCTTTCACAGGCCTTGCGGCCGAACTCAGCTGGACCTTACTGATTGATGTGAAATAGGCGTTTGGAGGGTCTCATCCGCTTTAGACAGCTTCCAAGCCCTCATAGAGCACCGGGACCATCTGTTTCCTTTCACCTCTTCCTTTTCTGGACGCTCGTCGTTTTTCCTGCAATTGTACCCTCCTTTGAGGATTTTAGACACAAGCATAGGGAGACGTTACTCAAATATCCTAACACTAATAAAAGAGAAGTAACTAACAGGAAAATGTCTTCCTGCTGTTTCAGTGAAAGGGGTCGAGTTGCTTTACTCTGGTGGTTTTGCTTTACGCTAGCAGAATTGCCCAAATTGAAAAGTGCACCCTGTGAAGTTCATAACAAGTGCAGTTTTGCTAGACGTGTTACTTTGCTAGTTTTAAAAATGTCATTCTCTTTCTATGTTCAGTTTAAGTGATACAGCACATTCAAATCTGCACAACTTTAAGGAAAAAAACAAAACAAAACCCAATTACAATAGAACAGTTTTTATGGCCAGATAAAAATAAAATGGATTTTTAAAACTCAGTAATGGAAACAAAACTTCGATACAATTTTTATTTTAAGTGCTGTGTGGGAAATGTTTAAGAGTCATTTTAGCTCTACTACAAGTTCTTGAGAAAATGAGTGTATCAAATCAAGCAAGACAGGGTTTTTCATAGATGAAGAGCAGTATTACTCATGAGGGAGATGACAGTTTTAGACTTTAAGGCAACTTTTAATTTTCCTTTCTTGGCCTCTACACAATCTACAGCACCTTATTTTAAGAATTTAACTGAAATTTATAAAGAACAGCGATATTTACATTTTATATTATTCCTTAACTTAAAGTACCAAGAATCATTTAATTTTTAACACTCGATACAGCTAAATACTGAGATAATTGGGAATAAAAATTTATTACATTATTTATATTCTTTACTAATTCAGGCTGATATTTACAGAAATAAGTAATTGGAAAAAGAAAGATGGCTTTCATGCTCTCCCAGTAAAGACTCATTTTTGTCCAGAGGCCTGTGTTCTCTGTCTGCGTTATCTTTGTATAACTGTATATGTTAGCATCTACCAGATTATCCATGTAAATTGTCTGACTCTGGCTCTGTAATATCCAGGTTCTCTACTTTGCTGAGGTTAGTGAGCAAAAGTTAAGAGTGGATTATATTCACCTGGCCCTAGGAGTTAATGCACTGCATTTAGAAAAGTAATGTTTTTATTTGCTTAGCATTAATGTTTTCAGCTGTGATACATCCCAGTTTACCTTGATAAGAGGTTAAATCTTATGAAAAATTTTTGGCATACTTTTTTTTTCCCCCTTTAACATTCTCTTGGGAATGAACTCATATGTAATGCTGAATAAGCCACCTTTGTGGTATTTGAAGAATTTTTTTTTTCCTAGCCCAAGATTGGCTTACATTTATTCAGTTCTGTTTCTTTATTTGTTTGACATTTTTTTCTGTGTACTAATCTTACCATTCCTCAGTTTATTTCATTAGCTCTTCTCTGTACTCCTTTTAATTTGTATGCCCAGGTAGCATTTTCTGATACAGTATTGCAATTATCATAATTATCAGGATTCTACAGAGATGGGAGATAATCCTGTATGCAGATGCTCACATGGCCTTTTTCAGTTGTGTCATTGTGTGAATCTCTAATGTTTTCTCAACCGTTTTGGTATTATTACTTCCTAGGTTTCTTTCTTTTTTTTTTTTAATTAATTTATTTTTGGTTGCCTCGGGTCTTTGTTGCTGCGCGCGGGCTTTCTCTAGTTGCAGCGAGCAGGGGCTACTCTTTGTTGTGGTGCGCGGGCTTCTCATTGCCGTGGCTTCTCTTGTTGCGGAGCATGGGCTCTAGGCACGGAGGCTTCAGTAGTTGTGGCTTGTGGGCTCTAGAGCGCGCAGTCTCAGTAGTTGTGGCGCACGGGCTAAGTTGCTCCGCGGCATGTTGGATCTTCCCGGACCAGGCATCGAACCCGTGTCCCCTGCATTGGCAGAAGGATTCTTACCCACTGTGTCACCAGGGAAGTACCTTCCTAGGTTTCTTGATTCAATTGGATCAGGCTTCAAGTGGTTTTTTTAGGGTCAACCAGGTACATATTCATTTAAATGGGGTTTAAATGTAGAGTTTTCCTTATTGTTTAATTGTTTCTTCACATTTCCTGTTAACTACGTAACAAGGATGAAATGCAACTAAGATGTTTTCAAAGATCAGTATTTGAAGGTGTGTTATTAAGCTGATAGACTGCATTTTGAATTTAGGAGAGAAATTCACACCTTGATCAAAAACAAAAACTGTAATGTAACTCTTGCCTCCTGTTTCAGAAATGACAGTTTTCCCTCAGCATACAAATGATTGGCCAGTAAGAGTTATGAAATGAATCTATTCTTTTAGCCAGTTGCCACATGTCACACGTCTGAAATCAGGCCTCCCATGTAGTTCTGAGGTGGATCATTTTAGTACAGCTTCTCCAAAGGATAAATAAAACACCTTCCATACAATTCAACATTGTTGAGGGCCTGTGTCTATGTGAGGTTATCTGCCAGGGACTAATATCTTTTAAATTCCAGTCACTTCCATCCTTGAGGGCAGATTTATCCCAAGAGGATAAAGGGCAGTGTCAGGAAAGAAAGTTTCATCTACCTTAACTAATTAATTCAATGGAAGTCATCTTTCAGAATTTGAATGCAACATTTTCTTTTTAAATTATAGTTGAGTTAATGATGATTGTTGGAACCAGCAATTCCTTAAAAATCTACTCTGCACTAGGAGTTAAAACATCAGATGAGGGCTTCCCTGGTGGCGCAGTGGTTGAGTGTCCGCCTGCCGATGCAGGGGACGCGCGTTCGTGCCCTGGTCTGGGAAGATCCCACATGCCGCGGAGCGGCTGTGCCCTTGAGCCATGGCCGCTGAGGCTCCGCAACGGGAGAGGCCACAGCAGTGAGAGGCCCGCGTACCGCAAAAGAAAAACATCAGATCGAACATATGTAGTGTTTTCTTAAGTGTATTCTTTTCCAACAAGTGATCTTTAACTCTAGTCCTTTAGTCATTCAGTAAATATTTTATGAGCCCACCAAGAAAGCATGGCACAGTGCGAGTTCACAGTGAGAATGCATTGGGAGACAAAACAAAACACTGGTTAAAGTACAAGCAGTGCACAAGAGTGTGGCCTAGCCCCTAGAGCCAGTCAGAGCAGGGTTCCAGGCTTGCCTCTGTCCCTTGCTTTTTCACTAGACAAGTTACTTAGTCTTTGTACATTTCCTCATTGTAAAACGGAAATAATTGTATCTATCTGATAGAATTGTTGTGAAAATTAGAATGAGATTGTGTATATGAAGTGCTTAATGCAGTGCCTGGCACATAGTAAGTGCTTAATAAATGTTAATCATTATTATTATCTGGATGATTGTTCAGCCAGTGAGTTCTATAGGAGGAGGGGAGTAAACACTTAGGGTTGGAGTAGTTGCAGAAGGCTCCCTGGAGGAAGTGAGACTTGAGCTGGACTTCGGAGAGGCAGAGAAGATTGGATGGGCGTCTGGAAAGTTGTAGCGGAGAAGAAGCATTTAAAAAGATCTGGGCATGGAATGTTCATGATACATGTGAGACTGCAGGTGTGGCGTTGAGAGCACTAGTTCTCATCTGAGTTATCAATGTAGGAAGGTCCTTTTGTGTGGTAGGCATTTTGGAGAAAGAGAGTCCGGGTTTCTAATTACAAGTAGTGTTTCCTTGGGCAGGTCAGTTAATGACTCAGGGTCTTAGAGTTTATTGTGAGAATTTAAGAGCACCTGGTAAGTGTAAACTTTGTAGCACTGTGCCTGGCACATAACTACTCATTAAATGGTAGCAACTGCTGTTTATTCCCTCAATAAACGGTACTGAATGCTTGCTATTTGCCATCATTGACTTGGAAACTGGGGATTCAGTGATGAGCAAGATGATATAATCTTTGTAAACTCATTGAGTTTACAGTCTAGTGGGGAAGATGGGTAACTCGACAATTACAAACATGGGATAAGGGCTGGGAGAGAGTGAGCAGTCAGTCAGGGAGCGGGTGCCACACATGTGTATGGAAAGGACTATATAACCTTGGCAGGAGGTCTGGCAAGACTTCTCAGAGAAAGTGATATCCAAGTTAGATATTCAGGTCAGTTTTTGGTTGAGATAGTGATTGATTGCATGAATTTTCAAAAATTTAATCTCTGTATTGTAAGAAGTTAACTCAAATTAGAATCCCCTCATGCTGATTCACACATCTTTTTTTTTTTTTTTAACCCAGAGCGTAAATGTTTTTGTGTAATGATAAAGCATATATTTTGCATGTTATAATTTGAAATGAAAGAGGCAAGTTTACTAGGAAGTTTTACTTAAATAAGAAAATTTATTCATGTTTGAACAAGATTGTTACTAAATTATTAGCACCTTAGAACTGTTTCACTGTTTCACTGTCTCCGTAAATAGGTTTCTTATTTAAAGCAAATTTCTGCAAGAGATTCACAAGTAAGCAACACCATCCTGCTTTGAATTTGACTGTAACAGCAAAGGCCCCGACACAAATCATTTAAGACCTCTGATTTAGTAACTTTCCTTGTAAATAGAGTTCAATCCCGTGGGTGAAATAATCTGGAACAAGGATGCTGTCATTCCATATATACCCTGGAAATTCCCTTGGAAAAATTTAACAAGTCATAATATTTACACATAAGAAAGTAGGTACATTTTTTGAAACACCAAATTTCATTTGGGTTTGTCCCAATTGTTAATACATAATTAATTAATAATAATTATTAACACTGCATAAAGCTGGTGTGTAAAAAACCAGGCCCAAAAAACAAGAGAAATTTTATGTGTTTTGAGGAAGATTCTAAAAATAAGTAGCTGATTAAAACAGACTTTTTAATCTAAAAATTTCAGGAAGATTATTTTCCCCAAGTTAATTCTTTCTTTCCTATTTTTCTTTTTAATTGTTTTCTCAATCTCCTACAAGTTATTTCTTTCCCCATGTTCTTGAAGTATATAATCCCAAAGGTTTTAACTCCTTTGTTAAAGATCTTAAAGTCTTTTAAAATTTTTCATAGCATTCTATTTGGAAATGAGATGAATATTTATATTTTCTTAATTCAGTACTCTTCAGAGTGGTACGAATATGCACTTATGAAAAAGCTAGCATTAAGATGTTGATGATTGCTGAAAATTTTTCAGGTCCATTTTCTTCCTAAGTACAGTTCATCTTCTGGATTGAAACACTTAAGACGTCATGACCAATGTTTGTAATTTGCTCAAGAGTTTGGAAATTGTTTTGACAGGGTTTCGAACTTTGAGGTCCCTGCAGGAGACTCCAAGAAATCAAAATGGAACAAGTAGAAGTATAGGAGTGACATGACCTCTTAGGTCATCTGTTTAGATGAATATATGAAAATGGACGATTACGCTGCCATAGTTTAGGTTCCCGAAATAGAAACCTGTTTGTTCTTTTTTTAAAATAACTTTATTTATTTTATTTTTGCCTGTGTTGGGTCTTCTTTGCTGCACGTGGGCTTTCTCTAATTGTGGCAAGCAGGGGCTAATCTTCGTTGCATTGCGCAGGCTTCTCGTGGTGGCTTCTCTTGTTGCGGAGCATAGGCTCTAGATGCATGGGCTTCAGTAGTTGTGGCTCGCAGGCTCTAGAATGCAGGCTCAGTAGTTGTGGCGCATGGGCTTAATTGCTCTGCGGCATGTGGGATCTTCCCGGACCAGGGCTCGAACCCGTGTCCCCTGCATTGGCAGGCAGATTCTTAACCCACTGCGCCATCAGGGAAGCCCAAAACCTATTCGTTCTTAAGAAAACTGGGTCCGAACCCGCGTCCCCTGCATCGGCAGGCGGACTCTCAACCACTGCGCCACCAGGGAAGCCCCTACTCTGTACTTTCTGACCAGAATTTATTGATGATACTAGGACTGAGAGAGAGTTCTCTCTCTTTCTCTCACTCTTTTTAAGGACAAGAAAATGTTTTAGAAGGTGCATCCAAATCTTTTTCTATCCATTTAACACCCATTTGAAATACTTGTAAATTTGCTATGAGATGGCTGAAGGGATATAAATTTTGGTCTTAAAACTTCTGAAGTAAATTTCAAAATTAAAATGTAAAACATTTTTGACTTTGTGGAATTTAAATTGGTAGTGTCTTGTTCATGTAGTTATTTTGCTAAAAATATGCACTGCCTAATCTAGGCTTAAAAAGAAAAGATTCACTTCTGTATGTCATTGAAAATACGGAACAGTTTTAATCTGATTACAGGGTTGACTTTGGTGATGTGTAACTAATTGCATAGCAACCTTTTTACTGTCTTGTTTCAAAGTCCTAGGTACAAAGATCCCTGGTTATCGATAATTCCATTTTACTGATACTTTAGTAATAGAATATTGTGTTGTCATGTAATGCTGTTACTTTTGAAGACATATGTATAGTAACTAGTGTCAGGGGAGGGGAAAAAATACCCAATACTATAATATAATAATAATGCTGATAAATGTGTTTGTCCTCTTTCTTAATAAATCATTTTTACTTTCTTGGTTTTGACTCATTTTGTTTCTCTTTGATATTGACATAAAGAATGAAATTAAAGCTCACCCCTTATTCTTATGCTGCTTTTGCATCATTAGTAGACAAATACAGAGTTATACTTAATGGGAAACTTTTAATGCCATTTTCTTAATTGCTGTGGTCTTTTTTGTTTGTGTTTGTGTAGCTTGCACCTTCTCTTCCTTTACAAGAAGATTTTGTTTATCACTGGAAGGCAATTACCCATTACTACATAGAGACTTCAGGTAAGAAAAAATGCTAATATTAATTAAATAGAAAATTTGTGAAATGCTAAAATACATTTCAAACTAGTTTTCAAAGTTATTTTACATTAAATTTATAAACAATTTATTTTACTTTTAATTACTCTCGTAGATTCATTCAAAAAGTATATCTCTTGAACACCTACTACATGTAAGCGTTGTTCTAGGCACTGGGAAATATAACAATCAAACAGACAAAAATCTCTGTCCTAGCAGAGCTTATGTATTGATTGGGAGGAAGCGAACAATAAATAGACAAGTATACATAGTGTGTCAGATGGTAAGTGCTAAGGAGAAGATGAAGCAGGCTAAAAGGGATAGAGGTGTGTGTTGGGGAGTGGGGTTCAGGGGCAGATGGCTCTTTAAGATTAGAGAAAGCCTTGTTGCCCCAGGTGACTGCTGAGCTGAAGTCTGAAGGAGGAGGAAGCAAGCCTGGGAGCACCTGGGGGAGAAAGTTCCAGGAGAGCACCCAGCGCACAAACCCTGAAGCTGGAGCGTGCAGCCCTTGGCTTGTACTAGGAACCACAAGGAATTGTGGCTAGAGCAAGTGGACGAGGAGGGAAATGGGAGGAGGTGACAAAAGACAGGTGAGGATGCAGATTCACACAAGGCCTTGTAAGCCATTGTAAGGGCTTTGGCTTTTACTCTAAGACAGGAAGCTGTTAGAGGGTTTTGAGCGGAGGTGTAACATAATCTGTTTTAAAGGAATCACTTTGGCTTCTGTGAGAAAATTAGATGGAAAGTATGCAGAGGTGAAGCTGGCAGAACAGTTAGGGGACTATTGCAATGGTCTGAGAGATGGCGGTGGCTCAGACTAGGATGGAGGTGTAAGAAGCGACTGTCCTCTGGATATACTTTGAAGAAAGCTTTGTTGGTGCATTGAATATTGGGTATGAGAATAAGAGTCATGGATAACTCCAAATGTTGGGGCTTAGGCAGTTGGAAAAATAGGAGGGCCACTCACTGAGAATGGGGAGACTGCTGGAGGAGCAGGTTTGTGAGGCACTGTGGACATGTTTAGTTTGAGACGCCCATTATATATGCAACTGGATATGACAAGTAGACAGTAGGAAATAGGAATCTGGAATTTAGGGTAGAGGCCTAAACTAGACATAGGGAATTGAGACTCATCAGCATGTAAGTAGGATTTAAAGCCTTGAGACTGGGTGAGATTATCTAGGGATAGCTAAGGACAGATGGAAGAGGGAAAGTGTTCAGGAACTAAGCCCCTGCGCTCAATGTTTAGAGATTGGGAAAATGAGAATGATAGCAAAGGAGATTTTGCTTTTGCCAGTTCGGTAGCAGCCAGCCAAGAGAGAAGGGTGTCCTAGAAGCTGGAGGAGGAGAGAAGGAACCAAGTGTCAAATGATGTCAGGCTGATGAAGCCTAGGAACCGATCATTGGATTCAGCCATGAGGAGCTCATTAGTGGTCTTGATAAGAGCTGTCTTTTAATAGCAAGGAAGAGAGAGGAGACCTGATTGGAGGAAGTTTCAGAGAAAATGGACAGAAAGCATATAGAGACAGTGTGTGAAGACTGCTCTCTTGAGGAGTGTTAGTGGAAAGGGGGGCCGAGAAATGGAGCAGCAGCCACGGGGGAGATGTGGCACTGAGGGGGTTTTAAAGTTTTTGTGAGGATGGAACATATTAGAACGATCTAGTGGAGAAGAGACACAAGAGCACAAGAGATCATCTCTGAGCCATATCCTTAAGTCGGCAGCTGGGGTGTGGGATCCTAGTGCATTAGTGGAGGCTTAGCCTTCATAGACTTGTGGACAGTTCATCCATAAAATTAAGGCAGAAAGAAGAACATACGGGTGTAAATTCAGGACAGGGGTAGACATGGTATAGGGAGTCTTTGGAAGTTATTTTCCAGTTGCCTCAGTTTTTCTTAGTGAGTGGACTGAAGAGTGAATATGGGGAAATGTGAATAAATTAGGTCAAAGGTTGGCAAAATTTTTCTGTAAAGTGTCAGATAGTAAATATTTTAGGCTTTGTAGGCCATGCAGTCTCTGTTGCAACTATTCAATTCTGTTGTTATCATGCAAAAGCAGCCATCAACAATAAATAAAAGAATGGCATTCTTTTGTTCCAGTACAGCTTTATTAAAACAGATGGCAAGCCTGGGTTTGTCCCATGAGCTGACGTTTGGCAACCTCTGAAGTAAGGAAATAGAGTAGCCTTGCTACCTAGCACTATGGGCTCCTTTGAGGAATGTATAGGTAAATGCTAGTGCTACATGTTTTTTAACTGAAAGGAAACATGAAAAAAAAAATAGTTGATCTGATAAGCTGATGGGGTCATAGATAATTCTTCTTTAAAAGAAAGAAATTCTTCATATTTGTATAGTAAGTGAAAATCATACTATCTATATTTATATATACACCTTTAAGTGTAAAATATAATTTCTACCTTAATTTGGATGTTTAGACAGCAGATCTACAGAAAAGTTTTTTGAGAGGAGCTGCCTTTTCAAATGACTATTCTTAGCCCTTGTGAATTTCTCAGCCCTCCATGGTCTTAAGGAAATGCTTTACAGGAAAGCCTGTGAGTTCTTGCTTTAAATGATTTTTTTTGCAGTCTCGTAGCAAAAACAAGTGTGTACACTACAATAAAGTATGGGACAAAAAGGTGCATCAGGCACAGAGAGAGAAGGAAGAAGGGAGAAATAGGAGGCAGTGTCTGACCTGGATGAGCAGTAGGTTTTGAGGTAGATAAGGAGAGCAAAGGCATTTCAGATAGAAGGAATAGCTTATGCAAAGGCACAGGGATCTAAACATGGTTTGGGATGAGAGTGGACGGCAGAAACTAGATCTTCTTGAGAGCTAGGATTTTAATCCTGTCAGGTCAAATTTACAGTTTATTTATTTCTCAAAAAAAAAGTCTTTTTGATTATTTTTCTCCATAAATAAGTGTAATCAGACCATGCTTAAATATTCATTCTTTCCTGGAATGTTTATATAAAGTTTGCAGTAAAACAGGTGAAAAAACATTTTTAAAAAGCAGATTTCAAATAAAATTATACACGATTTTTTATTAGCCCTAGGCTACTCATTTTAGAAGAATATGAAGTAAGACATCATAAGTTAACATTTCTTGAATTCTTACTATGTTCTAAGGCACTGGGCTTTACACAGACTATTTCGTTGAAATCATACGACAGCACTTACTGGTGTTGATTAACTCCATTTTATAGATGTTGGTGCTCAGGCTTAAACAGTTTGCCCAGGTCATCCAGCTAAAAGTGACAGAGCCAAGATTTGAATTCAAGTTGTCCAACTCCAGGTCTCATGCTCTTAGCAGCTGTCCCGTACTATATCAAATTTGATACATATATGTCCTCCTGGGAAACAAGAGTGACTCTTCTCTTTCCATTGTTTTCTCCATAAGGCTTTAGTATTATCGTTTAGTCTGTGTGTGTGTATATATAATACATACATGTGCATATGCACAGACAAAGCTTTAAATCATCAGATACATAGTATACCAGGATTGTGTAGTATAAACTATAGCAGTACTAAGTAAAGGAGGATAGAGACGTAAAAAAGAACTTGTCATTCCCTAATATATTTTGTATTTAGACATTCTATAAAACTTCACATTTTATTGAGAGTAATTTAACCCTTATGTAATAAAGTTAATAAAACCATGTGTTTTTGATATATAAAAAGTATCCATGAATTTTTATTTTGAAAAATCAATATTTTATAAGGATTCTCCTGAGAAGCAGCTTTTACTTTGGGAGTAGGTATCTGCTAATGAGAGGAGATGTCAGAAATTTTTAATAGAGGGATTTTCTTTGGGGTCCTCATGTTTTCAAATCTGGAGATGAATTGGGGGCAGTAAGTGCATTGTTACAAAGCAGTGTAGCAGTGATCAAAAACAGAACCTGTCCTCTCCTCATATCCTACGTTATTCAGCTTAACATTCACGGCCAACCTGTTTCTATATAAAGAGACCTAAAGTTTAGATCTTCTGAACTGGCTAATAGAAAAAAATTTTTTTAATTATAAGTGGGTACAAAATTCTGATGTTACTTACATTTTTTCTGATCGTGTTCCCATTCCCCATATAAATGGCTCCTTTTCTGAATTGCTTTGCGTGAATATTAGCTTATAGACTATCTTTCAGAATATAGATTGTTTTTGAATAAGATATAAGCCTCACTTAAGTGTGTGCGGTTCAGATTTTTCTGTTTGAATAGGAACAGGGAAATATAAAGAGTATTTTAGGTGCAAATGTGCAGATAAAAATGTTTGAAAATTTGATGAATGTTTTTATTGTTTAGATGATAAAGCCCCGGTGACAGATACAAATATTCCATCTCATCTGGAACAGATGTTGGTTATCTTGATACAAGAAGAAAGTGAACGGGAATTTGGAGAGACAGGGCCATGTATGGAATATTTACTTCATCACAAGATCTTGGAAACATTATATACCTTAGGGAAAGCTGATGTAAGTTCCTAATCCGCGTGATGTTCCTGGACATGTAATATATGTGTTCATGTCTTAGAGATAAAGAAGCTGCCAAGCACTAAATTTAATTGTAGAGTTGTGTATTAAGTATGGCAGGATTCAAGTCAGTATGTGGAAAAAAAAGAACATTGTATGGCCTCTGTGAACATGACTTTGCACAGATATAGCGAAGCTCCCAAATGCTCTAGACAACAGCTGGTACTTAGGCTGCTTAGAATTACAGTGTAAACATTTGTGAAAATAGACTCAAGTGCAGACACTCAGAGTCAAAGGAAATGAGTAGGAACCCAGTGAAAATTGGGTTACAAAGATAGGAAGTATTTTTCCTAATCCTGAAAGAAAATGTCGCTGATTATTCTGACATTAACTCTGCTGACGAGTGGAGCCAGTGTCAAGTAAGTCTCTTTGGTTAATCTTCCTCCTCTTTAAAAACTAGGAGGTGATCACCAAGGGGCCTCCCCCAGCTCTAAAAATCTGTGGTTCTGTTCTGTGAATTTCTGTAATACATGATGTGAAAATCAAACTAGAAAAACCCCAAACTAATAGACATGTTTAAACACCAAATAGAATTATAAAGTAGTATTGAAGACAGTTTCCTTTTAACTAAGTCTGTAATACTCCATTTCATTTCTAGGTTAAATTCATTCTGTTTATATTTTCTAGGCAACATGTTTGCTCCCTAACATCCTCCGATTCATTCCCCTCCTGCCTTCTTTTTCCTGTTCTGTGGAGAGAGGGGTTATGCAACATTATATTGAACAAATATTAATTGACTTTTGAGCAAATGTTAGTAATTATACTACTAGGAAATTTAGTTTGATATTGGTGATTATAAGTATTGTGTTTCACCCGAATAATTGAAGGTATTTGCTATCTTAAAATATTATTGTGCTTAAAATTATAGCTTATGCTATTTCCAGATAACGTGTCTATGATGATGTTTTGGAAATACTTCTTTTGTGACTATATTTTAAATCTGAGGCAGAATAAGCAGGTTAACTGTAGAACATATAACCTTGTTAACTCATACTCTCTTAATCTGCAGTCAGATTTACCTACTTTTCAGCAAATATTTTAAACAATTGGCGTGTCATCAAAACTTATTAAATATTCATTGCCTATAATAATCATAATGTAAATAATTTTGCAACTAATTTAGAACAGCATTGTTAGAATAAATCACAGCAGTTTATACATAGGATCCCTTTATTTACATAATATGTGTTAGAAGGCTTTATTACTCCTACACGTGTATGATGGAAGGTTATTGATTACCTGTCATTAGCATAAGCGATAAGATTCTGCCTTTGCTTTGGCTGGGGAGTTTCCTGTTACCCTAGCATTGAGACTATAAACAGGTTGGCATTGCCCGAACCAAACTCCAGTCTCCATGGCACATTATCACCAGGCTATTTGTAATTACATCAGCCTGTGGTCTCAAATGCTATATTATAGTCCCAGGTGTGATTTTATTTATACAATACCAGTCAGTAATAATATGATGGAGAGTTTTATTCTGATAAAGTCATTAACTGGCTAATTGCATTGATTTTTGAAGGTGGAATATATTCACGTACATTGCCTCTCCTATCTTTTAAGCTTTTGAGTAAGTATGTTTGCGTTGTCTGTTTTTTTCTTGTTTGCTTTTCTTTTCTCCTACCCCTAGTGTCCTCCGGGGATGAAACAGCAGGTTTTGGTGTTCTATACCAAACTTCTGGGGAAAATCCGGCAGCCACTGCTTCCACATATTAACGTGCATAGGCCAGTGCAGGTATTTTGTTCCCTTTACACAAAATGTTTTAGTTTGCTTCTTTTCGTATAGAAATAATTTTATATGATTTTTCTAAAATAACATGCAAATTAGCAAATACTTGAGATTTCTTTATGCATGACGATGTATTAAATGCACTTCATGTCTTTATATTTCTCTTTTAAAATTTTATACATTAATTTTACCATTTACTTATTTCCATGACATCTCAAGCAGAGTTTATTATATAACTCATTAATTTTTTTAGAGTAACATATTTGAAAAACCTACTACTAGCAAATTTATTTTGATAGAGGTGATTGTAAATAGTGTTCTTTCTGAAAAATGCAAGGTATTTGCATTATTTGAAAATTTTAAATATCCTGAAGGTAAATGAATGGCTGTTTACATGTTTATAAAAAGTAACTTAAGTTTAAACATTTGTTTTAAATTTTTTGACAGAAATTAATTCGACTGTGTGGTGAAGTCCTTGCAACGCCAACAGAAAATGAAGAAATTCAGTTTCTCTGCATTGTGTGTGCAAAGCTGAAACAAGATCCCTACTTGGTTAATTTTTTTCTGGAGGTATGGCATACTTCTTGTCAACCTTCAAAGTATGTGTGTATTAAAATTATTATGAGAATTGAATTCTGTGAATAATATTAGAAGGAATTACTTCTTTGGGAATCAGATAGCTTGTTTTACTTCCCAGAATTTTCATTTAAGAGCACTGTTTATTTTAACCTGAAATCTCCTGAGAAAAACGATTCTCAAAGAATGTGATTCAGCCAGATGTATGGGGCAGTATAGGGGCTGGACAAGTACAAAGCCAAGGCTTAGAAAGAGTACAGCTTGAAGGGCAAATCAGGGAGAGAGAAGTCACGGGAATTTATAAGCTATCATATTTTCAGCCAGGCTTGCTCAAGTGCAGAGTGTGGGTAACTTGACCTGGGGTAAGGATGGTGTGTGCAGATTTGGACAAGATGCAAAGCGTCATGAGTTACCTCCCCACTCTGGTGTAGCAGTTGGAATTGCTCTACTATCTTTTCATAGCTGTAGTCACCGAACCATAGTTTACGTAAATCAATTGATATTTAGATTTTATTTCCAGTTTTAAATTAGAAAATAACTTTTATGTATTTCCTGCTTTCATTTACTTTTTTTCAGCAGTAAAGTCATTTAGGGATATATTAGAAAAAATGTTGTTTTTTTTAGTTAAAAAAAAGTTTTTTCTTCTTTTTTTTGTTTTTTCAGATTGAGGTATAAGTTAGAGTACAATTCAGTCTTTCTGATCCACCATTCTATGAGTTTGACAAACACTGTCGTGTAACCACCAACACAGTCAAGATAGGCAATATCTCCATCACCTTACCATATGTCCTTTCCTGGTCATCCTGTTTCCACCTCTGCCCCAAGCAGTCATTGATCTGTTTTCTGTCACAAGTTTTCTCTGTTCCAGAAAGTCATAAAAATATAATCAGCCTTTTGAGTCTGGCTTTTTTTACTTCATATGATGCATTTGAGAGTCATCCATGAGTTTGGTCCTTTACATTGCTGAGTAGTATTCCACTGTATGGATGTACCACAGTTGTTTATCCATTCACCAGTTGAAGGGCTTATGGGTTGTTTCCAGTTTTGGGCAATTATGGATGAGGCCACTGTAAACATTCACAGATTTTTGTATGGATTTAGATTTTCATTTCACTTGAGTAAATACCTCAGAGTAGGATTTCCGTATCATGTAGTAAGTGTATATTTGCAAAACTCGTCCCAAGTGGGTTTTTCATTTTGCATCCCATGGACACTGTATGAAAGTTCTGTTGTTCCATGTTCTTGTCAGAGTGGGTGTTGTCAAGTTTTTTTGTTTTGTTTTTAAAACTTTTAGCTGTTTAATAGATGGGCTCATTTTTTATTCACTTTATTTAATAAGTAATTCAGGATCTTATTCTGCACTCTTACTGGAGGTAGGTAAGCAATGAAGCTGCAAAATTGCATGAACTTAAATTTCTAGGTTAGTGTTAAGGACTATATGAATGCCTGATTTTCATGGTATGCATCATATTTTGAAAGTTTGCTTCAACATGGCTGGAATAGCCGTATGATATAAATGTATCAAATATCTTGATTTGGCTAAGTGTGAGATTTTTCTTCTCAAAGTTTTTTACTAAAGTTTTCTTAGATACCTAAGTTACTTTATTTTTTTTAATTTTTATTTATTTATTTGTATTTTGGCTGCATCGGGTCTTCATCACTGCGTGCGGTCTTTCTCTAGTTGTGGCAAGCGGGGGCTGCTCTTCGTTGTGGTGCACGGGCTTCTCATCGCGGCGGCTTCTCTTGTTGCGGAGCACAGGCTCTAGGCGTGTGGATGTCAGTAGTTATGGCACGCCGGCTCTAAAGCGCAAGCTCAATAGTTGCGGTGCACAGGCTTAGTTGCTCCTGCGGCATGTGGGATCCTCCTGGACCAGGGCTACAACCCGTGTCCCCTGCATTGGCAGGCGGATTCTTAACCACTGAGCCACCAGGGAAGTCCCGATACCTAAGTTACTTTAGATGCAGTAGATTTTTTTCCAAGCTTAAGCTTTAAGGAGTTTTTCTCAGAATCTCCGAAACTTGTTTCAGAAGTACACAGCCGTAGATCAGAAGCAGAGAAAATTTGCAAGCATATGTATGCCTGCCTGTTTTCAGAGAAACATTTACATTTAGACCTCAATACCAAGAGCACCTTTCTGAATTAGTGTCATGACTGCTGTAATGCAGCATGTTTATAGCACATACTTCTCCAAAGCATGAGGTGGTAGGTATCTCCATTTTTGGAACTGATCGGACTACTTATACGCTTTTAATGTCAGTTATTACAATCTCCCTAGCATTAGAGTTATTTATGTGCATTTTATTTTTTCTTCCCGGTCAGTAAGCTCCTTGAGGACAGGGACTCTATCTCATTAATCTTTAGGTCCCCACAGCTTTTCTGGTATCTAGCACAATGCAGAGTAACTTTAATTAACTCTTTTTGAATGAAGAAATCTTTAGAGAAATGCAGCTTTATTACTGGTAAGTAACAGATAGTAATAGAAGTACTTTGCAGTTCTTGAGCATGTATCCCCTGAAATCTAATCTCTCTGTTCATTTATATCAGCTAATAGATACATTTGCTGTGAATTAAGTGCAGATAGTAGATGAGTTAGAAACATTTTTGCCCTAAAGGAGTCTGTAGTCTGGTGATGAGGGTAAGACTAATGTTCACATACTGTAATCTAAGGTAGAGTAAGGTGAGCATCATAAGAAAGATACCCCCTATTGCCCCCTAAATGTTCATAGAATGAAGAGATTACATCGGCCCTGGTCATTAGGAAAGGCGGCATGGAAGAGGTTGTCTTTGAAATGAGCCTTGACAGTTGTTTAGATAGGAAGGGGTGAGCATAAGTAAAGGAGTGAAGATATGAAAGTTTGTGGTGTGTTCACATAGTTTAATTAGGCCATGTGGTAAGAAAAGGGCCTAGACAGATAGGTTGGAATTGTCAGAGGCTTTGAATGGCAGGATGAAGAGTTTGTACTTGCTTGCAGAGCTTTTTAAAAATGCAGATTCCTTGGAGGTTCCATCTCCAGATATTCTCATTCTGCAGGTCTAGGTGAGACCCAGGAATCTGCATTTTTATCAAGCCGCACAGAAGACCACAAGGCCGACAGTCCTGAGTCACACTTTGAGGAACACTAGGGAGTGAGTGCTGTTCTGGGGTTATTCTTCCTCTTGCCATTCTTATCCCAGATGCCACTCCCAACAATAGTATTAGCATTTTAGACAGAATAAAATGTTTTACATTCATAAAGACTATGATATGTAATTGACTTTATAGGAAATAGGGAAGTTGTTTGGGATATTCATGGAGTTCCTCAGCATTGTTTTCTTTTAATATATGTGCTCTGAGCTCAATTTCTCAAGAAGATTGGTCTAAACTCTACTTTTAATAGTAATAAAAGTGATTTATAATAACTGTCATATAACTTTGGAAGTAGAGCTTTGAGTTCATTCAGCATTTAATGCACTTCTGTGATGGGTGAAACACTCCGATAGGCCCTGCAGAGAAGCTGGTTTATGATGAATTCTAACTTGTGTGAGTGATCTGACTTTTGCTCTTATGTTTAAATGCAAAGCAAGATACTTTTACCTGGAAACTAAAGATTTGCTTCAGTTTAGATTCTTTTTGTGCTTGGGTGTATGTGGTGGGGGGAAGGGTCACAATATTTCATGCAAATCTTAGTTTTATCCTCAAAAACACGAGTAAGAATGCCCTCAGAGTGTTGATTTATATTTACAGAGTAGAAGTATAAGGAAAAAACAGAAAAATCATCTTAGAAAACTGGTTTTAGAAGAGTCAACATTGAGGCAATGTATTTTTAGTAGCCCAGTGATTAGAAAACAGTTAACTGCAATTGAAACTTCTTGAATCTTTTTTTTCCTCACTAACATCAGTTGTTTTCAGTAGTAGTCAAATAGTTATCGCTAATATTGTACATTGTTTAGAGTCGGTGTAAAACAGTTGTTTATCGTCGGTGTAAAACAGTTTGTAGATCGTGTTCTGAAGAGCATCAGAAACGCCTATGTAATTTTTTTTTTAACATCTTTATTGGGGTATAATTGCTTTACACTGGTGTGTTAGTTTCTGCTGTACAACAAAGTGAATCAGCTGTACATATACATATATCCCCATATCTCCTCCCTCTTGCGTCTCCCACCCTCCCTATCCCACCCCTCTAGGTGGTCACAAGCCACCGAGCTGATCTCCCTGTGCTATGTGGCTGCTTCCCACTAGCTATCTGTTTTCCATTTGGTAGTGTGTACATGTCCATGCCACTCTCTCACTTCATCCCAGCCTCCCCTTCCCCCTCCCCATGTCCTCAAGTCCCTTCTCTACGTCTGAAACACCTGTGTAATTTTAAAATATCTAAAACACAGTTTGTTTAAGTCTGGGTATTTTCATTTATCACAACACGTATCCATTGCTACAGTGGCTAGATATTGAATGTTAATTATAGAAAAACCCATTAAAATATGATTTCTGTTACATAAGGCTTTTGACGTGAGTCTTACAAAACATGTATTCCTTTTCAGAACAAGTTTAAATCACTGGCTTCTAAAGGAGCACCAAATGCAACTTCAGAAGATGTATTAAAAGGTCAGGATTCCTTGTCAACAGATACAGGACAATCCTGTCGGCCAGAGGAACCGTCTGGTGCTTCTGGAATGGAGCACACAGAGTTAGAAGATGAGCCTCGTGCTCAGATGGATGATCTGTCCACAGGCTTGGACAACCTCAGCATCGCTGCACTGCCAGAGGCCACAGTTTTTCGTCCAAACCAGGATTACAACTTAGTGAATTCTTTGTTAAATCTTACTAGAAGTCCTGTGAGTCATCTGCTTTACCTTTTTTCCCTCTAACATAATCTCAGTTATTTGCATAGAGAAAATAATCTATTTTTATTTTGGTGTAAAACTTTAAATCCGTTTAAGTTGAATTTTTCCACACAACCTGACGTATGTCTAATTCAAGCATTGAAGAGGTATGTGTCTTTCCCCTCAGGATGGCCGAATAGCTGTGAAAGCCTGCGAGGGCTTGATGCTGTTAGTGAGTTTGCCAGAGCCAGCGGCCGTCAAGTGCCTCACGCAGAGCACCTGCTTGTGCGAACTGCTCACAGACAGGCTGGCCTCCCTGTACAAGGCCCTACCTCAGTCAGTGGACCCCTTAGATATTGAAACAGTGGAAGCAATTAACTGGGGGTAAGAGCTGCTATTTCTGTTTTCCCATAAAAGTGACTTCTTAAACCTACGCTTTTAAATCCATTTCCATTTTGCAATGATAGAAATCTTTAGTTTTGAAAAATATAGCATTGCTAGTGAACATTAAACAGGATTGTGTTTTGAGGCTTGTTTTAAAATTTATCAGGAATGAATTGGCGTGGGAACAGTCCATCTGTTACATAGTTAAGGTATTTTCCCTCTGACTGTTAATAGTGATCAATTACTACCTTAACTGAGTTAAGATCAATACCTTTATCTGACTATATATATATATAT
>NW_006797481.1:6433971-6462130 GCF_000442215.2 Lipotes vexillifer | reverse complement strand
TTTTTTTGCGGTACGCGGGCCTCTCGCTGCTGTGGCCTTTCCCATTGCGGAGCACAGGCTCCGGACGCGCAGGCTCAGCGGCCGTGGCTCACGGGCCCAGCCGCTCCGCGGCATGTGGGATCCTCCCGGACCGGGGCGCGAACCCGTGTCCCCTGCATCGGCAGGCGGACTCTCAACCACTGCGCCACCAGGGAATCCCATCTGACTATATTTTTTAAAAAACAAAAAACCCTGAGAGAAGGAATCTTCTCTTTTATAAATCAGCTCCACTGCCCCTGGGGCAGTCTCATAGTTCATGGCCTGCCTGTGTGGAACCTTGCCTCCAACCTCTTTGTTTCACCCCCTTCCCCCCCAGCTTTTAGGGCTCCCTCCTTGATTCTCATATGATTATTGAGGAACATTTATAAGTTATTAAAAACTGTAAAGCAGCATAAATAAAATTACCCATAATCCTACCACCTGTAAGCAGTCTAACATTTTGACATAATAAACTGTTATTGTTTCTCTGTGCATTTTTAACGCTGCTTTGGTTCTTACTTGTTTTTTTCCACCCTGTATTCTGTTAACATCTGCCAGACCCACTTGTTAAGTTTACTACTGGGTGGTACTTTAAGGCAGGAAGAGCAGCAAACCGGTTATTTCTTCTTGCAGTCCCTTCTTTATGTTTCTTTCCTTCCATCCTAGTGGCTGAGAACCTCCGACTTTTCATTTCTGTTACTTGGTCAAATTTATGGTGGAAATATGAGGACCTATCTCAATGTTTTTTCTGCTGCAGCTCCATTCTGCTTCAGTCTCTCTCCACTTAATGAGTGAAAATTATTCACAACTTTCATTTAAAAGGTTTTCTCTTATCTGTGGCTTTTATTTATAAAACCCTCTTCTGATTGACATCCAGCATCGCCTGTGTAAATGTATCATATACTGTGTGTTCATTCACGTGCCTTCATCTCCCCTTTTGTACTGAACTGGATTAATGCTTTCGGATAACTTTGGCCTTCAAATTACTTCTGTGTCCTATAGCTTGGACTCATATAGTCATAAAGAAGATGCTTCCGCATTTCCAGGAAAACGAGCCTTAATTTCATTTCTCTCCTGGTTTGATTATTGTGATCAACTCATAAAAGAAGCACAAAAGGTTTGAATATTTCGTTGTTTTTTACTGATAACTTAAAACTGTAAATATCAACTAAGTAAAATTTGAATCCTCAATTTATATTTTTGAGTATGTCTTAATTGTCTTAGGATAGCACAGTTAGTAGTTTATATCCCTAAGTATATCTTAATTGTCTTAGGATAGCACAGTTAAATAAATTAAATGAAATAAACCCCCCAAAAGTGTATATATACGTCTTTTTGTGTGTGTGTGTGTGTGTGTGTGTGTGTGTGTGTGTGTGTGTGTATTACAGCTCTGGAATAAATCGAAGTTCAAGTTCTGCCCATATGTTTCTTTAAGTATTATAGCATAACCCTTCACAAGGTAACATCGGCCTCCCTCCATTTCTCCTCTTTGGGGAGATGTTAATACAATAAGTAACTGGGGTAATATTTTTATCCTGTTTGTCTTTGTTCTTGGAAATTTAGATAACATGTAAAGGACCCAATAGCTCATGTCTAATCTAGGTTTATATGCCATCAACAAGATGGTCAGTAGGCAAGTTTGTTTTTTCACATTAATTCAGATGGAGAGTGCAAACTGACTTAACTGATGTTATAAATTAATCTCTTTCCCATTTTAAAAAAAGATGATGATACTTATACTATGTTTTAGACTGCTGCTGTTGCTCTTGCCAAAGCTGTTCATGAAAGATTTTTTATTGGTGTTATGGAACCTCAATTAATGCAAACGTGAGTGGCCTCTTTACTTAAAAAAATCACTGTGTTCATGTTATTTTTGCCCACTAATTACTTGTTCGTTTTGCCAGTTCTGAGATGGGTATTCTGACATCAACTGCTCTGCTTCATCGCATTGTTCGGCAAGTAACCTCCGACATTTTGCTTCAAGAAATGGTGTTTTTCATCCTTGGAGAACAGAGGGAACCAGAAACTCTGGCAGAAATCAGCAGACATCCTTTAAGACATAGGTTAATTGAACATTGTGATCACATATCTGATGAGGTAAGCTATGTAAGGATTTAGAATTGGACTTAGATTCTTTGACATACTGACTTTGATGTACTTGTGATGTTTTGAATATAGCCTCTTTTTTTATGTGGCTTTTTATTTTGAAAATTGCAAGCGTGGAGAAGAATAGCTTGTTTAAACTATTTTTCAGTTACCCTTTATCATTTTGGGTTTCAGATAAGCATAATGACATTAAGAATGTTTGAACATCTTTTGCAAAAACCCAATGAGCACATTCTTTACAACTTGGTCCTAAGAAATCTTGAAGAAAGAAACTATACAGAATATAAACCTGTGTGCCCAGAAGATAAAGATGTAGTGGAGAATGGGTTAATAGCAGGAGCAGTGTAAGTTTCTATCCAACTCTGTGAGTTTAGCATTTCATATAGAATCATAATTTTCTCCCCTCTTATTTCCCTTCCTTATTCTTAAAAAAAATACCTCTAACAGTTTAAAAGTTTTTTAAAAATAAAATTTAGATGTCCTGATTTTATTGTCCCTTTAAATTACAAGTAGCAGTATATAGTCATTAAACCTAACAAAATCATTATAGCCTTGAGTTTGATGTTAGTATAAAATGTTAATTTCTCTAAGAAATATAAATACATTCATTATTCCTTAATTCTTGTATTAGCAAAATCATGTAATGTTTTCTAAGAACATAGCAGAGAATCTTTTGGTTTAGAAACTATAATAAAATTTTTTTTTATACATCATTAAATTAAACTTAGAGATCTGGAAGAAGATCCTTTGTTTACTGACATTTCACCAGATAACACTTTGTCAAACCAAGAGTGGCTTAGTTCCTCACCTCCTGCTTCTCCAGACCACCCCAAAAATGATGGGAAAACTGAAGTCCATAAAATTGTAAATAGGTGAGTTGCTATATTAATTTGACTTACATCTCTTTTACTTATTTTTATAACATGTAATAGCTCTGCTCCTTGATCATTATAGAGATATGTTATGAATTCAGTCTTCCCTTCTTTAAAATCTTTAATGTCAGCTTTTTGAAATGCTTATGTAGCTAGTGATGGCCTAGGGGCAACGATCCATACAAAAGAGAAAAGCTCCAGCGTAGTAGCGGTTAAATCTTCAAGGTCCTCTACTTATTTTTAATGTAAAATATTTTAAGTAATTCCCAGTTGGAACAACACTGAGAATTTCCAGTTTGACAAATTGAACTTATTAGCCGTGTACTCACATGTGTTAAGCAGAGGGCTATTCCTTTTTTTTTTTTTTCTTTTTTAGCGTTTTTATGTTGTTTCTTTTTAAGTGCCCTTTCCCGGCAATTTTCTTCTTTTCCTTCCTTTGCAATCCTGTCACTGATATGCCTGGTGCTGGGAGGTGACTTTAGAGAAGACTGCATGTGGTGTAAGATGCACGGTTTAGGGTGCATGAAAATCTAAGGTTCAGTTACTTAAAAGCCAGGTTCCTGAGACTAACAAATTTCACGGCAATCGATCGTTGTCCTGTAATGTAAAAAGAGTCGAGTCTTCTTGTGCTTGATTCTACTTTAAGTGGAATGAGTAATTTTTAAATAAAACCTTTAAAATAATGACAGAGTATTTAATCAGTGAATTGTAGTACTGATTCAAGATTAAGTACTTAACGAATATACAATTTTACTTTTCAAGTTTCCATTTGCATTAATACTTGGCTAAACTGAAGATATTGCTAGGTATTTTAACACATATAGAGGTGTTGAATTGTTAGAGTATTTGTATTATTGATTATGGCATTTTTTCATTTAAGTTTTCTCTGTCTGGTACCGGATGAAGCAAAATCATCCTACCATGTTGAGGGCACGGGATATGACACCTACCTCCGAGATGCTCATAGGCAGGTAAGAGAAGTCACTAGTTTTTGACACGCAGTCTAATAAGAATGTACACACATTGTCACATTGCCCACAGTCGTTTCTCCAAAGGTTTCCCTTTCTCTGCAAGACCTGAACTCCACTCTCACCACTTGAACTTTTTGCCAGTGACCTGACTTTGCATTTCACTAACTGTGTGTCTCTATCTCAAGATTTCTTTATGGTCCCTTCCCCACCGCCCCCCTCCTTTTCTTCCCTTTCTTCCTGCCCTTGAAATTATATGTCCCCCATATCCTTTCCCCTGCTGATCTAAAATATGATTTTTAAATAATTCTACCCACCGCCCACCGTGGCCCCCAGCCCACAGGCTATACCCTTTCCTCTTCACTGTTCTTACGCATCAGTAATTCACAAGTGCTGGCTCTTCATCCCCTGCATCCCAGCTTTCCACCTCACTGAAAGTACTTTCTCAGAGGTCTCCTCTTAGTTATTAAATTAAATGGCCTTTTCTCAGTCGTCTTTCCCCTCTGTAACATTTTACATTTTTACCAAATTCCAAATTTTGAAATGTCTCAAGTCAGAAAAATATATATTTAATTTTCATTTAAATCCTTTGGGTCGAAGTGCGCTCTTATTGATAATTAACTTGCATGCGCTTATCGTTAATTCATGATGCTTTAAGCCTGAATTCAAGTCCACATTACTATGTGAATAACTAGAGTAATGCAGATACATTCATGTAACAATAAAATAGAGGCAATAAAAGTAGCACCAACCTCAGTAGTACTGATTGGATTTTTAAACTGCTTTGATTCTTTCTGTAAAGTTTCATTTCCATATTCTGATTACAGTTATGATTGTTTCAGAAATATTTGACAAGACACAAAAAGAATAGAAAAAATTTACACTATTACTTTCTGGCTCAGAATTTCAGAAGTGTTAATATAAAAATGCTTTATTAAATATTGGGGTGTGGTTTTATAAAGAAAATTTTCTATGGAAAGACAAATCATTTAAAACTCACAAGATATTGAAGAAGTTGGTTTTTTTAATATGTTTTTCTTTTAAAAGTTGAAGTTAGTGCTTTGTGTAAGAATATGTTTTAATCTCAGTTAATTTGTAAACTAGAGATGATAAGGTAATTTTGCTTTATTGAATAAGGAAAATCTGAAAAGGGAGAAAACATGGAAGAAAACTGTGCTCTAAATTTCTTTTGTTTAAATTCAAGTAAATTACATGTCAGGGAAGACTTTAAATTTTTCTTTTTATTATAAGAGATATTCTTGTGCTTATAAAAGTCCATATTGTGTATCCTGCTGATAAACTGTGTAGTGAGGACCAGTTTCCACTTATTTCCAATCTGTCACTGACCAATGCTTTTGTAAAATATAAAAAGAAAGAAAAGAAAAAACACAAAATACAAGCCCTGATTATTTTATAGATTGAACAGATGTAAAATTTACTCAGTGAAATTGCAAGAGAAGTTTCTAAACTTGCTCTTAGTTTTCGTACTCGTCTCAGAGCAGTGGTAGGGAACAGTTTTCGGACCACGCTTAGAGCAGCCCTGTTTCCTCCTGGCAGTTATGGCAACATGCCTGGGTAAACACATCGTAGCAAAGTCAAGTTTGCCTTCTCAGGTGCTGTGTATCTGTTCATCTATTTTATATATGATATATATTTTAGAACAGATTTGAAAATGTGGCTAAGACTTGCTTTGCTTTTTAAATACTTGCTAAATCTGTGACAAGAATAAGTAAAAGTTTGAACTCCTCTAAAGGAAAGAACATAAGCTCAGCAGTGAAAGGGGTACTTTGGTAAAGTTAAAATCTGCCTGCTTTCACATCGAGGTGCTGGGACCGGTGGTTGTGACCTGACCTTGTGCCTCTCTCCAGTCAGCATGTTATCCAGATCATGCTTTTCCACTCTTCCATGGCACCTCACACTAGCAGACACTTAGCATTCAAGCGGATTTCTATGCCTATTTGGGAAAATTATTTCTATTTAATCTCCATTTGTTTTTGTTCAGTTCTTCTTTAATGATCCAAATATTTCTCCCTAGTTCCGGGACTACTGTGCTATCTGCTTAAGATGGGAGTGGCCTGGGTCTCCAAAAGCATTGGAAAAGTGCAATTTAGAAGCAGCTTTCTTTGAAGGTCATTTTTTGAAAGTTTTATTTGACAGAATGGGAAGAATTCTTGATCAGGTAATAAGGTTTTTTTTGTTGTTTTAAAATTTATTTATTTATTTTTTGGCTGTGTTGGGTCTTCGTTTCTGCGCGAGGGCTTTCTCTAGTTGCGGCAAGCGGGGGCCACTCTTCATCGCGGTGCGCGGGCCTCTCACTATCGCAGCCTCTCTTGTTGCGGAGCACAGGCTCCAGATGCGCAGGCTCAGTAGTTGTGGCTCACGGGCCTAGTTGCTCCGCAGCATGTGGGATCTTCCCAGACCAGGGCTCGAACCCATGTCCCCTGCATTGGCAGGCAGATTCTCAACCACTGCGCCACCAGGGAAGCCCAGTAATAAGTTTTAAAATATTAATTTCCATATTATTTTGTTACCATTCACCATGAGTTCTACTCACATCTTAGTTTACGTCTTCAGTCAAGTAGTTTTATTGTTTTCTTTTTCCACTAGATGACTTTTTCATAAAGCTAGATTGCCAACAACTGGTGGGTTTCTGATGCATTCATTATGTTAAAACTTTTATTTGGCCTGACAGCTGTTACAGAGTTGTATGTTTACTTCTCACTGTAGGTCATTGTCTTAATATCCTTAATGCCTTTCGGCAGTGCCTAGAGTGCTTTCTTAGAAAGCCTTTTAGTTAGTACAGTTAGTACAGATACAGGTAGAGTGAAACTTGTTAGGTTTAATTCAGAAGACCTTAAATGTCATTTCAAATCGAATATTGAGAGCTCTGGTCTCACTAAAATTATGGAACAGTATCAGATGAACCTGCTTCTTCAGACAAAGAACTTGTGAATATACTCATTTTCATATGGGGAGGTGCAATTTAAAAAAAGGTTAATTTACTTATTCCAAGGTAGATAAAAATCACCATCGGCCGGTATGTTGCTCTGTCTCTCCCGTTGATTGTCAGGAGAGCTGAATTTGGGATTATATCAATAGAATCCCTCTCTCCGTCTCTCCTTGACATTCAAAGTGACGATAGAGCTTTGAAATGTTTTACACACTGGGATGGACACTTGAAATAAAACAATCTGGCATTAAACTTGCCTCAACATGGAAACTGAGTTAGCCAATTTAGAATTAATTTAAAACTGTATATTAAAGTACTTGTTCATTTTAGCATTTTAGTTAAATATTTATGTGACTGTAGGGAGTTATAAAAGAAACTTACTCCACAAGCAGGCTGTCTTCAATAACCAGAAAGCCAAATAAAGAAATGATAAGAAGTGTTTCGCTGGGTTGGACTTCAGCCAGCACTGTTTCTGATAGTAATCAATAAAGACAGAGTAAAGTCCTTTTTTTCTTTTAACCTCCTAACAACATGTGCTGAATTTCTAGTGTTTCATTGTTTGCTGGTTTGTTGGTTGGCTTTTAATACTTAACAACCAAAGTATTTAAATCCAGCTACTGAAGGTATTATGCTGTAATACATCACAGCTGTGTAAACCTCCCAGGTAATGGGGCTCATCGGGATATTGTGGTTTTGTGCTGGTTCTCTTGGCATAGTTTGGATCTGATTAAACTAACACAGAAGAGACATTAACAATCAGTATCAAGTCAGTATCTTTAGAAATTTTGACTGAAAGCACTAACAAAGAATCTAAATTTTAAAAAGCAGTTTCTTTTTTCTTTTTTCTTGTGGTACGCGGGCCACTCACTGCTGCGGCCTCTCCCGCCGCGGAGCACAGGCTCCGGACGCGCAGGCCCAGCGGTGACGGCCCACGAGCCCAGCCGCTCTGCACCATGTAGGATCCTCCGGGACCGGGGCACGAACCCGCGTCCCCTGCATCAGCAGGCCGACTCTCAAACCACTGCGCCACCAGGGAAGTCCTAAAAAGTAGTTTCTGAATTGAGTGGAAAGATCCTCTCTGAATCCTCATCACACTTGAGCATTTTTCCCTTCAGTCTGTAGAGTGCTGACACAAAAGGATTCTGTCGGAGACAGAATATCCCGAAATGCTTACAGTTCTTTTTCGTTCACCAGATAGCTCTTCACAGGGCAGAAGCGATTCATACACAGTGTCTCACTTATTCTTCCTAGAATCCTGGATGATAGGCAAGACAGTTCCTTGTATTATTGTGTAAATGAGGAATCCTTAGTTTCAGTTCACGTGACTTAGTGAGCTGTGGAGCCTAGCCTCAAACCTTCTGTCTTTAAAACCCTTGATTTTTCTAAGCCTTTTTGGATAAGGACATTATAATCAGATCTCAAAGATAATCATGAGTCCTGGTGTGCCTAGCGTGCTTGGTTTAATTTCATTTTCTTTCTTTTCTAAATGTTTTTGCTGAAGGTGATGTTTGCTTGTATTTTCTTAGTACATATATACCCCTAATAGAATCAGGGTAACCAGGCTGGGATTAAACATTACTATGGATAATTAATAAAGTAGGTAATTTCTGCATGTATAATTGAGAAGTTATGACATCAGGTATTCATGACACTATTGTGTTGTCACAATGTTAATTTTTGAAAAATATAGTGTGTTTAGTATTGTTTTTAACCGTAGTGATTTTAAAAAGATAGTAAAAACGGAAGTCCATAGCAGAATGTAAAGAATACCAGGAAGAATATAGGGAAAAGCCCAAGTTCTTGTCCTGCTCTGACGGTGAAAAATCTGAATCTGGGCAACTAAACTTAGCTGTTTGTCACATTTTCTTATTGTTAAAGTGAAGTTGATATTACTTGATTTGCTTGTAAGAATTATCTGAAAAAAAGCAATTTAAAATACTTAAAAAATATAAAATCTTGTTAGATGCAGGTGTTATAAGAAATTTCAGAGACTATCAAGTTGTTGAGATTTTTAAAAATTTGACTTATTTCTTATTATTTTGACCATCTACATACTTGGCCTTTAATAAAAGGGTTGCGATTGAGTTTGCAGGTGACATCAGTATGCTTCTTTTTTTGGCTGCATTGGGTCTTCATTGCTGCACGTGGGCTTTCTCTAGTTGTGGCGAGCGGGGGCTCCTCTTGTTGCGGAGCATGGGCTCTAGGCACACAGGCTCAGTAGTTGTGGCGCACGGGCTTAGTTGCTCCGCGGCATGTGGGATCTTCCCGGACCAGGGCTCGAACCCGTGTCCCCTGCATTGGCAGGCGGATTCTTAACCACTGTGCCACCAGGGAAGTCCATCAGTATGCTTTTTTTTTTTTTAATTTATTTTTGGCTGCGTTGGGTCTTCGTTGCTGCGTGTGGACTTTTCTCTAGTTGCTGTTGTCTTCGTTGCGGTGCACGGGCTTCTCATTGCGGTGCCTTCTCTTGCAGTGGAGCACAGGCTCTAGGCACATGGGCTTCAGTAGTTGTGGCACACGGGCTTAGTTGCTCCACGGCATGTGGGATCTTCCTGGACCAGGGCTCGCAGCGGATTCTTAACCACTGCACCACCAGGGAAGCCCTCAGTATGCTTTTAAGTCAAAGTTTATTGTTCCAAAATTCAGATCTTGTATTTAGGGTGAGCTCAATCAAAAATGGGCCAAGTGCACTTTAATGTGTCAGAAAAATCTGGTTAACTTTTATTTCAGGTGAATACTGTATAAGGTACAAATGGGAGGGATTCAAAATAATAGATACAAACAGTTGCTGTTTGCAACCCTCTAAAAGGCCAGCTTGTTTTAAAGTTACTACTTTAAAATAGAAGAAAGAGACTAGTGAAGTAGAGGCCAGTTCAGAGTATGATGGAACAGTTTCTATCTCGCTGAAATTTATCTTCATTTTCACAACATTAAAATATAATCTGGGACTTCCCTGGTGGTCCAGTGGTTAAGACTTTGCCTTCCGGCGCAGGTGGTGCTGGTTTGATCCCTGGTTGGGGAGCTAAGATCCCACATGCCTCCGGGCCAAAAAAACAAAACATAAAACAGAAGCAATATTGTAACAAATTCAATAAAGACTCTAAAACAAAATTTTTAAAATATAATCTGAGTTCAGCCTTAAGTTTCGTAAACAACCAAAGATATAGATTCTTCTTCAAAAAAAGCTTAAAACCCAACTAACAAACACCATATAGAGAAAATACAGAGTTTAAGTGGCAATATATAGTTGTTTGAAGCCAAGTTTTCTCAATTTATTTAAGTACCTGTAAATGGCAGAATTTAGTGACCTAAAACTCTGAACCACCTGAAATGAAGTCACATACAATACTGTACTTAAGTTGTATTTTAAATGATTTTGTCCACATTTTACCAAATGCATTCTTCTTAAAGATTTTTTTAAATGTTTCCTTTGTGCCTAAAATACAATTTAATGTGAATTCATCGTTTGTTTTGAACTGAGTCTTGGAGAAGGCTATTGTATTGCAAATATTATCAAGTAGGAAAAGATGCCCTTCAAACTATGGTTTTCTTTTTTTTTTTTTTTTTGTGGTACGCGGGCCTCTCACTGTTGTGGCCTCTCCCGTTGCGGAGCACAGGCTCTGGACGCGCAGGCTCAGCGGCCATGGCTCACGGTACTAGCCGCTCCACGGCATGTGGGATCTTCCCGGACCGGGGCACGAACCCGTGTCCCCTGCATCGGCAGGCGGACTCTCAACCACTGCGCCACCAGGGAAGCCCCAAACTATGTTTAATGTGAATCGTATCTCCTTTCATTTATCTTGCTTAAGGCTAGATTTTGAATAAGAGTGACTTAGGGGTAGTTTTTCTTCTTTCAGAAAATCTGTGTTCATGTATCTAGTAGTAAGCAAAAAAGACTAAAATTGGACCTTAGCACAGGACTTGAGTTTTTGTTCAAATAACAGTATCTTTGATATCTTCTGGCACGTGCTCAAGCATTTGCTGTCCTTTAAATGTCAAATATTCACTTCTGGATTGGTATTCATTATGATCAAGGGCTTAAGAGCTGCTCAGTGAATGAGGGTAAAACATTCAGATTCTGTTGTTAATATCAACTTGGTCCTGAATCACTTTTCCCTTGCTCCTGCTGCAGGAGGAGCACTGTTCCTCACTCATCCAAGTCACCTAGGTTCTTTCCAACCTTCTCACTGAAGTCAGTTTTGATTCAGCCACTCAGTTGCCTTTGGCTGCTTAGAAGAAGAAAACTGGAAGGGATGAGAGATTTCTGTTGAAAGTTCTAGGCACAATAATAGCAACTCTTTTTGTACATTATGCATTTTGCTTGGATTTTGACACATACTCTGTAAAGCACCTCCAAGCTGCATCCTACGAAGAATAAGCAGATTAAATATAAAAAAACAGAATTCAAGTAAAATTGTGATACATACAAAAAAGTATACACAGATGTACACAGACATTGTTTTGGAAGAGTTAATGCTCTTGCACAGTAAAGGAGGTGATCCCTGTTTGTAATCATGATTTTGAATCTTCTTGTTCACTTTTGAGGCATATGGTAGTTATTTCCACCCCCAAGTACTTTCATTCTGTTGACAGGGTTCTGTGATGTATATGACTTTGTTGTATACATGCTTTTGGTAATTGGCAGTAGTTGAATAATTTAAGAGACGAGGATTATCATTTCTAAAACTAGACTACTATAAAAGATTTTCATACTTTCCCTTCTGTCTTTGGTCTTACATGTAATGTCTTCTATTGTTTGTAATTAATATTACATATGACTCTTTGGTGAGTTTTGATGACCTCTTGAACTCTTTAACTACATAAAACCACCTGCATGAAACAGAGACATTCTGGCTTTGTTATATATTTATTTTATTCTGTATGTTTATGTGCATACCTTTTATTTTAAGTTTTAGGACTGTGATATATGCACTTTGACTAAGGTGGTGCGAGCTAGAGCTAATTTAGTTATAGATATTTTCCTTGTAGCAGAGCATGTAGCGGGAGGAATGAGATGGTAGATTTTCCTTTTTCTTAAGAAGACAAATGGAAATGGTAAATTAAGTGCTCAGGTATATACATTATACATAATGTCAAATATCTTTTTGGTTTTTCCCTCTCCGTAGCCATATGATGTCAATTTACAAGTAACATCAGTGTTATCTAGACTTTCTCTCTTCCCTCATCCACACATACACGAGTACCTTTTGGACCCTTATGTGAACCTTGCTTCTGGCTGTAGATCTCTCTTCTCTGTAATCGTCAGGGTGAGTTATCAGTTTTGTTATGTTCTCTAGGATTGATAAATCCGACCAATTAACATCTTAATATCATTGTGTGTAATTAGTGTCACATAATAAAAAATGTTATATATTTACTGTTTAGAAATAATTATTTTACTACAGAATGTGGAGAATAAAGATTCATTCTTTTAAGTGGTATATATAACTTCTGTATTTTAAGGTATAGCTATGAGTCCTTTCTCAAAGATTGTTATGTGCATAGTGAAAAGTGACAGTCTTCATTTAGTAATAGGAAATGGAGTATTTTTTCATCCTGAAAATCCCCATGGAGGTGTTTAGAGACTGAGCTCCTTTTGTCCCTGTGACACAGGTTGTTGGAGACCTCATGGTTCGAATCCAGCGTATTCAAGATTTTACTCCCAAGCTTCTATTAGTCAGAAAGCGATTACTTGGTCTGGAACCTGAAGGCCCTATGTAAGTCAGCGTTTTACATGTTGTTTATCTAAAACTTTTGCCAAAACTTGATGATCTGCTAATACCCTGCATCGATTGATTGATTGCCTGCTTTCCCTTCCCAGTATTGAGCACATCACGTTGCTGGAGGGTGTGATTGTGCTGGAAGAGTTCTGTAAGGAGCTGGCGGCCATCGCCTTTGTGAAATACCATGCTGCCTCCACACCATAAACAGCATCTTGCAAGTAACCAAGGGAACAGAACTGTTGTATGCATTTCGTCAAAAAAGCCTCAGTTCCACCCAGCCACAAGAGGATAAAAAGCCTTTTTAAATGAAGCATTGCTGTAAACTGGACAGAACCATTCAGAACCCACTGAGTGGACACTCAGTGCAATGTTGTGTGATGTTGACTTTATCATAATGGTTCTAGATATAAAGTTGCACATCCTTGAGTCCAGGATACAATCAAAGGAACTTCAGGAAATAAGCATTTCTAATGCCTGTGTGAAAAGCTGCAAAATTTCTGATGTCATGACTTTGATGATATTTCTGTTAATTTAACATCCTTTTAGGTAGCAAGGCATTTTGACATTCTCTGGGACTCAAATGCTTATATTCTTTTGGATTAATAAGTAGCAGGAAAAAAAAACACCTAATTTTATAACTTTTTAAGGTCAGAATTCTTATCAAACAAAATATTGAAAAAAACTGTAAGTGAGAAAAAAATACAATTTAGGAACCATCAAATGAATTAATAATAGAAGATAAAAATGTGTAGAGCACCATTAACTTTCTTCAGCTTTTCTAAGAATAACAATTTAATATGATAATGAAATTCTTGATTAATATAATATATATATATATATATTTTTAAAGAAACCTTCTTTTACTCTCTTGTGCACATAGCCCCGTTAGTGATTGATTTTCATGTATGGGTCCCAGTTTATTTAAACTTTGTCATTTTTGCAACAATGTTGAATTTGTGCCCACTGTTGGTAGTGTTTACTAAAATAGTATTTTTTAAGCTAATTAACATGTATTGGGTTGAAACCCTTTTTTTTCTCTCTCTCCCTCCCTCTCTGAAAATTGCTTCATAATTAGATTTTCTTATTGAAATGCATGGTAGCGTGTAGGTGGCAGCAATCAAAATGCCAATGGCCTCCTGAATGTTTACATTTTTTTTTTCCATTTTGTTCAGTCTTTTCTTTTAAATCATTCTGAAGAGATTTTAAAACAAACCAGCAAGTCTGACCTGTTTACATATGAAAGAACTTGGGTAAATTGGTATATGTGTGAATGGGTACGTGTGTAGGAACGTGTGGTGTGGGTAGTTGGCAAAGCTGCGCTGTGCACAGCATGCTGGTACTTGATTTACAAAATGGCGTTTGCTAACCCACTTTCTATTCTTCCTTTAAGTGATACTTATCACTCAAATATTGCTTTTAAGCTTCCTTGGGTTTTTGTTTTATTTTTTCAGTTGAAATGTTAAGCAGCAGCACTTTCCTCTTTACCTTTTCATTTACTGATATTCGGGGGAGCAGACTAGGCAAACCTTCCAGCCTGAAAGGAACTGTAGCTGCCCGTTCTAAGAAGTTGTTTTGTGTAGCATGTTTGTATCTATACATCGGGTAGCGTGTGTATAGAAGCATATTTTACACCTACTGCTAATTTTGTTGTATTCGTTTTCTGATTTATTTTATAGTTAGTTTTTGCTATTTATTAACAACAAAATGTCGAAAATTATGAATACTCTTGGCTCTAGAATGCTTACCACTGTTAAAAAAAAAAACAACTAAATTTCTAATTTAATGCAAATCTCTGTTAGCTCACTCTAGGAAATTTATTGAGCGAAACAATGAAAAAACAGGTGGGAGATAGTGACTTTGTGCATGATTTTCTTTAAATGATTTTTAACGATGGGAAAGCATTATTCTGTTTGCTGTATTTATTGATGAAGGAACGCTGCAGCATCTTCATTTTTAGATGTAGTTGTAGTCTACTTTGATGTAGGTGTACTTAAAATAGACCATTAAGAGATATTAGATATTTCTTAATGTTTTTGCAGCATTCGATAGGTGTAATGGCAATGATGTTACCTCTCAAACCAAATACGATTTTATCCTTGATTTCACAGTAGGACCTTTTGGCTAATCCATGAAACCAAGCTCAGAGAAGCTTTAATTCATATTTGTGTGTGTGTATGCTGCTTCTTAAAAGATAATTATTTTCCTAAGTTATTGTAATGACTTTGATTTGTAATCAGCTAAAGCTTAAGATATAATTTGTTTCTCTTCTAAGTTTGCTACTGTCTTTCCTTCCTTTCTTCTTTGTATTTAGTTCAGACCTAGAGCCAGCACAAGTTCTCACAGTGAGTTGGATTTGTTGGTGAAACATTGTCCTCCACGACTAGCCGTTTGTGTACTGTCTTTTAGAAGCTATTTCTGTTCCTCGGTATTTGCAAAACAGTGACTGATGTGCACTGTGTTGAGTGGGCAGTACCACCGTAGCAATCGATTGCCATGACAAATTCCAAACTGAATTTTAGCCCTGCTTCACATTGGTGTAAATGGGCATGCACATTCTTTTTTTTAACTTTCTCTCTAACAGTATAGTCTTTGGGTTTATTTTTTTTAGTAATGAGCCACATTCTTTACGTGATAGAACTCAAAATGTGTCCTTAGCCAGCCAATTATCATTGTAGTACTCACATTGACTATGTAAGGTTCTCATAATGTACCTGTCTGTGCAATATATAAGCTATGAGTGGATTCATAGCTTTTTGGTTTAATTGTACATTATTGTGTGTGTACCTGTGTGTATATATATGTGTATATATCTGTAAGGACCAAAATCCTTAGCTTGCTTACACTGTTGCTAGTGTAAAGATTATTACACCTAATTTTACGGGGCACAAATTATGGAATTACTTCATAATTCATGGTAACATACTTCCATAAATTATTGCATTAATATACAATTACCATTTAATTATGAAGTTTATAGGTATTGACAGAAGTTACAGTGAAGTGCTAAAGTCACAATTTATATGGTAATTATATTTTGGGTTGTACAATTAATGAAAATATGCATGTCATTGTGACACTTGTTGTGTTGAAACATGATAGATAATCATATTTGTGGGCCCTGTAAAATAGTGTTACTATAATACCCTGTTTTGCCTCCTGCCTTGTTTACATTAAACAAAGGTTATTTAGTAAATTTTTCTATTGTACATCGTATAGGTTACTGACAGTGTTACCAAGGCCTGGAAATCTTGGGCCATCTATGAAGAAACTCTTCAGATGGTGATTATGTACCTAATATCTCTTCAAAGGAGGTTGTGATCAAGTTCAACTTTTTGTGCTAACAGTGCATGCAGGACTAAGAGGGATGATCTAAAAATAAATAACGTAATTTAAACAAAATGTTGTCTTCTATTTTTGTAGAATTCTAATTGGAAACATTTCATTCCCTGATAAATCTAAAATAATAATTCATAACATACAAAAGGAGACACACAGCAGTCATTGGTTCATTACAGCATTGATTCCAGAGGGAGAACAAAAAGGAATATATCAGAATGTTTGTGGAGGGGGAATGTATAGCTTGAAAAATCCCTCTGGGTGAGCCTTATATGTACTGATATTTTCCACCCCACCATAATAACCATTTCCCTAAAGGAAGGAATGGTTATATAAGTCTTAGAAATATAATTCACTGTAAGCATTATTTCTTTTTTTTAATATAAGTTTATTTTATTTATTTATTTTTGGCTGCATTTGGGTCTTTGCTGCTGTGTGCGGGCTCTCTCTAGTTGCGGCGAGCAGGGGCTACTCTTCGTTGCGGTGCGCGGGCTTCTCATTGCAGTGGCTTCTCTTGTTGCGGAGCACGGGCTCTAGGCACGCGGGCTTCAGGAGTTGTGGTTCACGGGCTCTAGAGCGCAGGCTCAGTAGTTGTGGCGCACGGGCTTTGTTGCTCTGGGGCATGTGGGATCTTCCCAGACCAGGGCTCGAACCCATGTCCCCCATATCGGCAGACATATTCCCAACCACTGCACAACCGGGGAAGCCCTAAGCATTATTTCTTAATAGATTTATAACACATACAAACTTCTCTCTTTAACTGACATTTAAAACAATTTGACTCTAGGCTTATTCCATTCACTTGAGTATTTGCCAAAGTCCCTTAGTTGGAAACTGAAAGAAACATGTACTGCGTGGCACAACGAGAAAGAGAAAAATCTAATTATTAATCCCTCTTACCCATGATTCTTTTCAGCCAGGGTTCCTCAAAATAGGTTTAGAAGGAAATAAAGAATGTAACAGGTTTAAGGATGCAAGGGAGGTAAGGTTTTGGCATTGAAGAGTTAAAATTACCTCCTTATCTTGAGCTCCTTCGAAAGAAAACTGCATTTTAGGGATGCATAATCAGATCCCCAGTCCAAAAACCTGGTTCAGAATTTTGCACTGTTCCATCTAGAAAACTAGTTATCTCAAGGGAATTTAAAGAACAAACCTAAAGTTGTTAAGGTTGAAATTTTGTTAGAGTCTTTCAAGTAAAAGCTGTACCTCTTTATCAAAAAAAAAGGCAAAAGCACTGTGTGACAGTTTGGTGCTGAAGTTTCCATGGAAGAAATAGGTTTTAGTTGGTCTAAAGCCAGTTAGGAAAGTTATTACCTATGGGCCTCGCCTCATAGGAGACTGGTTTTTAAATTTACTTGATCTACACCCTACTACCCACATTAGAGAGATTTCATCTAAGCCTGTTTCACATACTCTTATGGTTTGACTGTTGTGTGCATTAGGGGTTTTATTTGTGTTACAATAGCATTTCTAAAAATGTATCAGAAATAGGATACTAACATGTCATCTAAAACCAAACCAAAACAAGAATTTGGTTTACTCAACAAATATTGGGAACTTCTTATGAACCAAGTTTTAAGATGCTAGGAAAACAAGAAGAAACTTTTCTGCCCTCACCAAGTCACAGTCTCGGTTCAGTGTGCTGAGAAAAATAAGGTACACTGCACACTGGGATACTGTTAGAGAAGCATTGTGAGAGCACAGGGAGAGGAAGTCGTGTTGCAGATCATCAAAAGAGAAAATCTAAAACTCAAGTCTTGACTGAATTATATCCTTACTTGGGAGTGCAGATAGGCCAGATGATATTCTGAGAAGTCATAATGATAAAGTCAGCTCAGCAATAAATAGACAACTGTTCTGTATCCTGTTAATATTTACCATGATTTACCGTTTCCTTTCACCTTCTTGATTCTGAGATTGGTATAAAGCACCAGCCTAAATAATTGTGCCTTTGGGCCCACATTTTCTCAATTGCTGAGAAGTAATTAGCTGTTCTGATTTAAATGATCTCTTTCTAGAACTATTATATAGAGAGCAGGCAAAAAGTCAATTGAAATATTAAAACCAAAAGATTTAAGAAGGCTTAAAAAAATGATCGGAACATTAGGGTGAGATTTGGTTTAGTAAATCTGTAGAACCAAACCTTTCTCCCGGCTTGAGCTCAATGCTCCTTTGACCACGTTCTTTATTCTCTGCCGGATTGGGGCACAGGTCACTGCATATCCAATTAAGAGAGAACGAAATGGGCTGATGGTGACAGAAAAGGTGAATTTGGAAGCCACATGCTGGATGTGTGTGAAGATGGAATGTGTAAACTTCCACCGTTTCTCATAACTCCATCCATTCCTGATATTGAAGGCAGGGGTCAGGCTAGAAGGCAGGTGGACAGGCTGGGGGTCGCACCTGCCAGGGCAAGATGAGGAAAACTGACTTCTGTTTCCCTTCCTAACCTCAGCCTTCTTGAGGTAACCTCAAGGAATTACCTGATCTCCCAGGAGTGAGTCTGAGGAATTAAAGGAAATGCAGCGTGCCTCATAATTTTATATTACCTTACTCTTCCCTCTAGTTAGACTAATCAGTATATGAAGGAATTAACAGAAATTCTCTTATAAAGTACATTAAGGTATTGATTCTCTTGACTAAGTAGCCAAATCCTGACACGAATGTAGGACCCAGTAGGAGCGTCAGGAATTCAAATACTACCGTGGGTTACTTTGCTCTCATTGCAAAGGTGAGGAGAAAAGACATCCTTTGAGTTTTGTAGCTTAGTTTCATAATGGTACCCATGTTATATACATTCATTTGCATGGTGATCATTCTATTAATTCTTAAAAAATATTTGATACCAATGATGTGCTAAAGTTTTCAGGGGAAATATTCAGGTTGGAAGATCTAAATAAGCCAAGAACACCTTCTGGGTGTAACAGATCAGTCTTTTTCAAAACACATTTTTCGGTTGAGAACTATATCCAGAATTGCAAGCTTGAGGAGCTATCTGTGGCTCAGAAAAAGAAAAGAAAAAAACGAAGAAAAAAAGAGCAAGTGACACACGCAGCCTCTGAGACTCAAGGAGACAAAGCAAAAGCATCTCCAAGTCTGTTACTGCCTCAGTCCTGTAATTTATGAGTAAGGAATCATAAAATCAATTTCACTGTTATGCAGAAAGATGAGATGGCACCCAAATTCGCTATAGTCTGGGTAAAGTTATATTTCAAAGCCCTGAAGATGAGATTCATTTATGTAATAACACGAGAAATGTATTCCTCATTCCACTCATAAATAGAATAGCACGTAGGGTTTTAATTGATCAGACTTCCCAAGAGAACCATGTACAAGGAGATTTCTAGAGGGAAACAAATTGGCCATTCCTTAAACGTTATTCTTCCATGTTTAAAATATGCTTTCCTTCTTAAATCTCTTTATCCTGTGCTATTATCAACAGTGTAGCAAGTCACAGAGCATTTTATGGTTCTGTAATCTTTGTTGGCCGCTTCAATTATTTGGCTGTCCTGCGATCATTATTTCAGTTCCGTTTTAGAAATGATTAGGAGTAGAACATCTATTTCTTAAGTCAAATTGCTGTTGGGCTCCAACAGAAATGGAAGTCGGGAAGGTAACGTCTACTTTTAGGATATAAATATTATCCCAATAGTCTGTATACCTTGGACTCCTTGACAATAGGTTCTATTTTATGAAGACGTGCATTTTCCTTAAAATGAGTCAGTGTGATGCAGCTTCAGGAAAGCCTTTCCCTGAAAATACTGTCGGCAAGAGCACATGACTCATTGGAGTCTGGGTTCAAACCCACATCCTAAAAAGAAAAGCTGTAAGTGCAAATGTGCATAGCAATTTCTGGGTGTTTTTCTTTGGAATTTGACATTGAAATAAAATTTGCACAGTTTTTTTTTTTTTACATCTTTATCGGAGTATAATTGCTTTACAGTGGTGTGTTAGTTTCTGCTTTATAACAAAGTGAATCAGTTATACATATACATATATTCCCATATCTCTTTCTTCTTGCATCTCCCTCCCTCCCTCCCTCCCACCCTCCCTATCCCACCCCTCTAGGTGGTCACAAAGCACTGAGCTGATCTCCCTGTGCTATGCAGCTGCTTCCCACTGGCTATCTATTTTACGTTTGGTAGTGTATATATGTCCATGCCACTCTCTCACTTTATCACAGCTTACCCTTCCCCCTCCCCATATCCTCAAGTCCATTCTCCAGTAGGTCTGTCTTTATTCCCATCTTACCCTTAGGTTCTTCATGACATTTTTTTTTTCTTAAATTCCATATATATGTGTTAGCATACGGTATTTGTCTTTCTCTTTCTGACTTACTTCACTCTGTATGACAGACTCTAGGTCCATCCACCTCGCTACAAATAACTCATTTCGTTTCTTTTTTTGGCTGACTAATATTCCATTGTATATATGTGCCACATCTTCTTTATCCATTCATCTGATGATGGACACTTAGGTTGCTTCCATCTCCTGGCTATTGTAAATAGAGCTGCAATAAACATTTTGGTACATGACTCTTTTTGAATTATGGTTTTCTCAAGGTATATGCCCAGTAGTGGGATTGCTGGGTCATATGGTAGTTATATTTGTAGTTTTTTAAGGAACCTCCATACTGTTCTCCATAGTGGATGTACCATTCACATTCCCACCAGCAGTGCAAGAGTGTTCCCTTTTCTCCACGCCCTCTCCAGCATTTATTGTTTCTAGATTTTTTTTTTCTTTTTTTTTTTTTTTTTGCAGTACGCGGGCCTGTCACTGTTGTGGCCTCTCCCGTTGCGGAGCACAGGGTCCGGACGCGCAGGCCCAACGGCCATGGCTCACGGGCCCAGCTGCTCCGCGGTACATGGGATCTTCCTGGACCGGAGCACGAACCCGCGTCCCTTGCATTGGCAGGTGGACTCTCAACCACTGCGCCACCAGGGAAGCCCGTTTCTAGATTTTTTGATGATGGCCATTCTGACTGGTGTGAGATGATATCTCATTGTAGTTTTGATTTGCATTTCTCTAATGATTAATGATGTTGAGCATTCTTTCATGTGTTTGTTGGCAGTCTGTATATCTTCTTTGGAGAAATGTCTATTTAGGTCTTCTGCCCATTTTTGGATTGGGTTGTTTATTTTTTTGTTATTGAGCTGCATGAGCTGCCTGTAAATTTTAGAGATTAATCCTTTGTCAGTTGATTCATTTGCAAATATTTTCTCCCATTCTGAGGGCTGTCTTTTGGTCTTGTTTATGGTTTCCTTTGCTGTGCAAAAGCTTTGAAGTTTCATTAGGTCCCATTTGTTTATTTTTGTTTTTATCTCCATTACTCTAGGAGATGGGTCAAGAAGGATCTTGCTGTGATTTATGTCATAGAGTGTTCTGCCTATGTTTTCCTCTAAGAGTTTGATAGTTTCTGGCCTTACATTTAGGTCTTTAATCCATTTTGAGCTTATTTTTGTGTATGGTGTTAGGGAGTGATCTAATCTCATACTTTTACATGTACCTGTCCAGTTTTTCCAGCACCACTTACTGAAGAGGCTGTGCTTTCTCCACTGTACATTCCTGCCTCTTTTATCAAAGATAAGGTGGCCATATGTGCATGGGTTTATCTCTGGGCTTTCTATCCTGTTCCATTGATGTATCTTTCTGTTTTTGTGCCAGTACCATATTGTCTTGATTACTGTAGCTTTGTAGTATAGTCTGAAGTCAGAGAGCCTGAATCCTCCAGCTTGGTTTTTCTTTCTCAAGATTGCTTTGGCTATTCACGGTCTTTTGTGTTTCCATACAAATTGTGAAATTTTTTGTTCTAGTTCTGTGAAAAATGCCAGTGATAGTTTGATAGGGATTGCATTGAATCTGTAGATTGCTTTGGGTAGTAGAGTCGTTTTCACAATGTTGATTCTTCCAATCCAAGAACATGGTATACCTCTCCATCTATTTGTATCATCTTTAATTTCTTTCATCAGTGTCTTATAATTTTCTGCATACAGGTCTTTTGTCTCCTTAGGTAGGTTTATTCCTAGATATTTTATTCTTTTTGTTGCAGTGGTAAATGGGAGTGTTTTCTTAATTTCACTTTCAGATTTTTCATCATTAGTGTATAACAGTGCCAGAGATTTCTGTGCATTAATTTTGTATCCTGCTACTTTACCAAATTCATTGATTGGCTCTAGTAGTTTTCTGGTAGCATCTTTAGGATTCTCTATGTATAGTATCATGTCATCTGCAAACAGTGACAGCTTTACTTCTTTTCCGATTTGGATTCCTTTTATTTCCTTTTCTTCTCTGATTGCTGTGGCTAAAACTTCCAAAACTATGTTGAATAAGAGTGGTGAGAGTGGGCAACCTTGTCTTGTTCCTGATCTTGGTGTAAATGGTTTCAGTTTTTCACCATTGAGGACGATGTTGGCTGTGGGTTTGTCATATATGGCCTTTATTATGTTGAGGAAATTTCCCTCTATGCCTACTTTCTGCAGGGTTTTTATGATAAATGGGTGTTGCATTTTGTTGAAAGCTTTCTCTGCATCTATTGAGATGATCATATGATTTTTCTCCTTCAATTTGTTAATATGGTGTATCACGTTGATTGATTTGCGTATATTGAAGAATCCTTGCGTTCCTGGGATAAAAAACAGGAATTCTTTTTTAGGTAGACTGCCTATTTCCTCTTCATTTGTTAGGTCTGGTGGGTTTTTATCTTCCTCCTTCATCTGCTGTGTGTTTTTCTGTCTTCTCATTTTGCTTACCTTACTGTGTTTGGGGTCACCTTTTTGCAGGCCGCAGGTTCGTAGTTCCCGTTGTTTTTGGTGTCTATGCCCAGTGGCTAAGGTTGGTTCAGTGGGTTGTGTAGGCTTCCTGGTGGAGGGGACTGGTGCCTGTGTTCTGGTGGATGAGGCTGGATCTTGTCTTTCTGGTGGACAGGTCCACGTCTGGTGGTGTGTTTTGGGGTGTCTGTGGCCTTGTTATGATTTAGGCAGCCTCTCTGCTAATGGGTGAGGTTGTGTTCCTCTCTTGCTAGTTGTTTGGCATAGGGTGTCCAGCACTGTAGCTTGCTGGTCGTTGAGTGAAGCTGGGTGTTGGGGTTGAGATGGAGATCTCTGGGACATTTTCGCTGTTTGATATTACGTGGAGCTGGGAAGTCTCTTGTGGACCAGTGTCCTGAAGTTGGCTCTCCCACCTCAGAGGCACAGCACTGACTCCTGGCTGCAGCACCAAGGGCCTTTCATCCACATGGCCAGGTACGTGGGGAGTTTCTTGCCTTTTGGGAGGTCTGAGGTCTTCTGCCAGCGTTCAGTGGGTGTTCTGTAGGAGTTGTTCCACGTATAGATGTATTTCTGATGTATCTGTGGGGAGGAAGGTGATATCCACCTCTTACTCTTCCGCCATCTTCTGCACAGTTCTTAATGGTTGGAATCTTTATATGCATTTTGCTTATAATATAATTGATATTCATTGAGTTCTGAGTCTTTCAAAGAAAAAGCTGATATATATCTTGCCAAGTAGTGTTTTGCTCATTTATTATCATTTTTATTTCAATAGAAAGAAAAAGACTAGGGAAGTGTAATTAATTTGACATAGATAATTCTGGGCTGAGCATTTCAATATCAACACCATTTTAAGGCCATTATGAAAAGTTCTTTGTCCTCATGATGCAGCTTGCCATTGCTGTACTTTCTGATTCAAGACTATTGTATTTTGGCCCTTCCTCCATTGAGCTGTGTGATCAATCACTCAACTGATGCCATAATGCCTTAAAACAGAAATCCTCACTATCAGCCTTTTTTGGATAAGAAAGATGTTGGGTAGATGTAAATGCTTAGTTTTTCTGCTGGTTCTAGGATTTTATGTAGAAAGACCTTACAAGTTTCTCAGACCCTGCATTACATTTTTTTTAATCTGCACACTCTTCAGAAATCCCCACATCACCATGGAAGCTGAGCTGATCCCTGTCTCTTACAATGATTTAAAAAAAAAAAAAAGAAGAAGAAAAAGGCATTTTACAGGAGTAGTTAAACTACTTTCAGCATCTCTGTGCATAAAGACCACTGACATCAAGAGGCTCTGCCACTTATCAAAAAGGCAGGGCTCTGCTCTCCTGATGGGGCTTTCCAAAATGATTCTGAATAGAGTGGAAAGAAACCTTTCTAGCTAAATACATAAAACACTATAATTGAGTGCTGTGTTCATAAATATTGAGATCTGAGATCCAAAATGGATTGTGCTGTGTCGCAGGATTATAGTAATATCATCCGTGATGCTCAACCAATATTTACTAAAACGCTGTCTGGCTATGGCAAGGGGAGGGGAGTCCAAGAAAGTGTGTGTCTTTGAGAGGTTTGCTTTTTGAAGTAGAAGGGATGGAGGGAATTTCTTGCAGGTTATGAAGTTCTTGTCCTTCTGTTCCAAATCCACTCTTCTCTGTTCTTTATGATGTAGGGCTGGGATTCCACACATTAGATTTCTCCTTTACTAGCTAGCTTTCTAGCTTTTGTCAATAAGGGGTTCCAGAGGAGAAGGGGAAACCAGAGGAGAAAAGGAACTTCTCTGAGTTTACTTGCTGTTCCTGACATGCCAGCTCAGCAATGGGTTCTCAGCAGTTGGTTTTGGCCTCTATATTACTTAAGCTCTCCCAGAAACAGCATCAGGCCTTCCAGAGGCAGCAACAGCAGCATGCAGCACCCCTTGTCAGAGGCCTGAGCCCCAGCTTCCCAGGGCCCATCCTGGGTTATTACTTCCGGATGACCACAGAGAATTATCCTCCTCCTCACTCAGCCCTCCAACTAATTCCCATATTAAATTCCCTCTGCTGAAATCTCTACGATATGGTTTCTATTGTCCTGCCAGGACCCATCTCAATGGCAGCATCTTCCCCCATGAACCTCAGCCTAGGGAGCATAGCCCCACAGAACTTTCTGAGGATCCTGATATATTTCTTCATACCTTGCTGAGGACATTGCCAAATGGATTCCACCCGGAGATACGGTTGGGTATTCATGGCCTACGTAAATCTACGTTCCTGTCTCCCTAAGTCTTTGGATGAGTTTTCTACATCACACTAGGAAGTTCTAGCATCTCACCTCATCGGATGTAGGCACCAATGAGTACACACATCATTAAATTAACCACGAAAACTGCTAGAGCCACGTCCAGCTGGGTGAGCTGACACATTAAACCTAGACTCAGATAAACACACCCAAGTCCATACATTTGGCCTGATTTAATGTTATATTTTATCTTCCTTTGACTCCATTCCCACAATGAAGTTACTCCCCACCTCCTTCCACACTGCCCTCTTTGGAACCAAGTTTCAATGCGTAGCCCACACTTAAGAACTGGGAGTTTCATGCTATCTTGTTGAAGGTGGAGTGTCTACATAAATTATTTGCAGTTCTCCAAGGAAAATGTATGTCCCCCTCCGCCTTTATTTATTCAGTCATTTGTATCAATATAGACTCATGGATATTTATTTTCTATTTTGGGTTATAAGCCAATACTGCTTCCTTGATTTCCCTGCTCAAATTGCTCCAGCTTTGGCCATTGGGAGCTCTTGCAGTTGGTTCCTATGTCCTGTTGACAGTCCCATCAGTGTAGGGGTTTCTTTTGGTTGGTTTTTGATCATTTCCTTACTTTCTGGCACTGCAAGATGCTCCAGGCTCATCTCCTGTATTTCCTACCCTAATCCTAGAATGAGCAGTTTCATCAAGGAGCATCAGGGCCATTAAAAAAAAAAAAAAAAAAAAAAGAGCTCTGCAGCAATGCATTGAGTTGGCATGCTGCTTTGGATTCAAATAGGCTAAGAAAGGCTGTTGGACTAAATATATGGTATTTATAAAGCCCTTCCAATTTGAGCATTCTTAAGACAGGCTAGAGGACGCTAATATATTAACAGAACGATTCCGAATGGGTGACACAGTAGGAAGAGCTGTAGGACTTACTCAAAGACAAGAGTGTCCGTGTTAACAGAAGGGAAACCTCCGCGGTCACCAATATCGTTAGCTTGAACGTGGCCACGCAAAAGTTTTCAATTTTAGACTTTTTATGTTATTTCCAAAGGAATGATATACTGACAGGTTTGAAAGAAGTTTTTCAACAGACAGCTTTACCCCATGTCCTGTTACCTAAGGTGCACTATGAATTATTACTTTCTACAAATCCAGTAATTAGCTTGTAACTAGAACAATTACATTGCATTATATCTTTTGTGTTAAAAATATTAACGTGCTAATGAAGCATTTACAATCCACTGCAATTTTTAAAATGCAGTTTTGGCATTTCTTCATTTTAAAAGTACTTGGGAGACTCAAAAAGTGGAGGGGACCTAGACCTCTCTGGCCCACAGAGGCCCTTGGGCATATTGATTTTCCTTTTTTCTGACAGAACTGGTTTGCTTAAATCTGTACAGATGAGAACATAATTATTCGAAAATAGGAAAACCCACGTTGGTTGTGTATACTTCCGTTCGCTCTGTAAAGGGCAGCATTTAGGTATCTTAAGCTGTATCTTGAAAGCTTTCCTGTCTCAGAAGCTCACTTGCATTAAACATGAGATGCTGCTAAGTGCTGTTGCCACAGGGAACTGCAGGCAGCTCTTCTCAGCCCTGGATGATCTCAGCTCTGTGGGAAGGCGCCACCGAGGAGGGCTTTGAGCCAGCTGAGGATGTACGCGCTGTGGGAAGAAGAAGGGTGGGGATTTTGATTGCAAAGGGATCGGATTTTGATGTTTTCCTTTACTTAAGCAATTGATTGTTCTCTCTGACATCCTGTGAGGAGTATGTGACATGCTGGGAGGACACGCCTTGGATCTCTGAGGGAAGCTAAAAACCTTCCTCTAACGGAGAAGACAAGAAACAGGAAGAAAGGAGAAGTAAGAAATGAACATGAAAAGATCCAGAGGAAGAAAGAAGCTCAAGGAGAAAGGACTGCAGGAGGGCAGGGGTGCAGAGGAGTCCCCAGCCCCCTCCTCCAGTGGACCAGTGCTTGGCCTCCATCACACACCTCCCCCTGTGCTTTCTGCAGCCTCTGGTCTGGCTGGTTTCTGGGCCCGGCCTCCTCTTCCTCTCTCTACCTTTTGGTCCTCCCTCCTTACATCCCTACCTCACCCCAAGATTTCCTTCACCACCGAGCATAGGTTTGGCACCATCCCAGCTCTGGGACCACACCTGTGGTCTGTCATATCTCTGGTCCTGCTCTGACATTTGGCACCAGGCCTAGTAATGAAGGATTTGACTTGTTCTCGTGTCTTGTTCCTGTGAGCAGCTCCCTGCCACCAACTCCCCGCTACCTGCCATTGCCATCCAGGCCCCATCATTGCTCAGCTGTGAGGCTTCAGGCACCTATCGCCACCTCCCTGAGCCTCAGTTTCCTCATCTGTAAAATGGGAAGAGTACCATCTACCTTAGAGAGTTGTTGTAAGGACCCGATAAGGGAATAATGTGGTAATGCTGTGCCTGGGACCAAGTAGGCACCAGACAAATGGTGGGCCCCTGCACTGCTTCTCAATCCCCTCAGATTCCTAGACCGATTGAATCAAACTGGTGGAAAAGGCCTTCACAGAAGCTTGCTGAACAAGCTTCCCAGGTGGTTTGGATGTGCGATAAAGTTTTCTTCACCGAGGTTAATCTTTCCCCCCAGGCCCACTCCAGGACCTAGGTCGGCACTATGGCCCGTTGTCCCTGTTCACCCTGGTGACACTTCCTCTCCTCAACTGTCCCCCCCAACCCACTAGTGTACCCCACTACCTTGGACTTCTGCCCCCCACAAGGGACAGAGTTAAACTGAACCTTCTAAAGAGTTTGTTTTGCTAAATATTTACAATTTCCCTCTTTCCCAGAGTGTATAACTGTTGATGTGATATTTTTTTTCCCCCCCAGTAAACTTACAGGAACAATTCTGACTCAGTTTAGCATTCCCGGTGTCAATAAGCAACTCTGCAGCTCTTGTCACCAACTGTTACTCCTGACAATTAAGAACCAGTCTGGAAACTTTGTCCCAGGTTTATGGCTCCAAGTCTGCAGCTGACATGTCAGGAAAGGGAAAACATATTACTAATTCAAGGGAGCTTTCAAAGGGCAGGCCCACACCCAGCCGGTCAGTGGCTGAAATGGAGGCAGACTCCATGGGAGGCTCTGTCAGGCAAGGTTCAGAGCCCGCTTTGGAACCGTTTCTAGAGAAACAAGGGGAAAGA
>NW_006797481.1:6420657-6433777 GCF_000442215.2 Lipotes vexillifer | reverse complement strand
AAAGAGTGAACCCAGGCCTGGCTAAACAGTTACCAAGTGTCGCCACAGGAGGGTGATGTCTCCAAACAGTCTCTCTGGCCACCTGGCATGGCAGTTCCCCGGGGGGGCGGTGAGTTCCAGCCTGAATTTCCAATTCCCTCAGTCAATAGGGCGTCTGGAAATTGTGAAGCTCTTTCTAAAATCCTAACAAATATGTATATATATAGCTTCAGACAACAAAATAAATGAATGTAGAATTTTTCATTCAACCAGATAGACTAGGTCAGTGGGTCTCAATTCTGCCTGAAGATTAGAATCACTTAAAGAGATTTAAAAACTATCGCTGTCTGGACCCCAGAAAAGACCAATTAAGTCAAAGTTTCTGGAAGATGGAGCAGTGGTATTTGCATATTTTTAAAGCTCCCCAGTGATTCTAATGTTCACTCTGTAAGATTCTAGTTGGAACATCAGTGGCAGGCATCAAAGGAAAATTTATGGGAGAGAATTTTAATTTTGGAAAATCCTATCATGTTTTCTCCTACAAACTAGGAAATCACTATTGATATTTGCTTTTAGAGGTAGAACTGCTTACCTCTCACAGAAGGGATCCTCTGGAAGGGATCAGTGGTTGAGAACTCTGCATCCTGCCTATGGAAGTCCATTTTCAATAACACCTTTCCAGAGCTAACACCCAGGTGCAAATGACTTCCTCTGAGATCAAAATATCTAGGATTCTGACAAAACTGAGGCCAGAGGAGCTTAATTTTTTAAAGAGAAGGGGGAAGAAAACTTACACTGGCTTTTCTCACCCCTGTATATAGGCTTTTCTTGAAAAGTCAGAAAGTATTAAAAAATAAAATCGTCTACCACCTCTCTATTGCTATTGATATTTTTATATATTTCCAGTGTTTTATGAATATATGTATATTTTTTAATCTGTGAGGTCTACATAATTTTGTTTCATCCTTTTTACCTTACCTTACCTTTATAATATGTACATTTCCCATGCTTTAAAACATTCTTTAGAAGCCTTATGAATAGCTGCCTAGAATAACCCTTATGAATATACTTCAAGTCACACAGTGACGGTGGAACGTGAGAGCATCTGTTTTATGCCCACACCCCACTGTAGGCCTTGGAATTATGCTTCTAGTAGGAAATAGCTGCTGCATATTGTTGTAGGTTTACATAGTCTGTTTCAAAGAGGCCTGGAGACACCTGCTGGAATCTCTTGGACCCGATTACAAATTGCCAGGAAAGAGACTCATTGGCCAAGCTTGGGTTGGGAGTCCTTACCTAATCCAATCAGTTGTGGCATAGGAGGAGTGGGGGTGAGTTCACACTGGTACAGAAGCTGCTGGGAGCTCACGGCTATAAACTTGTGGGTGGCAGGGTCAGGATAACCCTAGGAGAGCAGAGCCTGGGCTGGTAGCCCATGGGTGTTTTCCACAACCTGTCCTTCCTTAACCCTCTCTTGGCTTTTGCATATGAGATGCTACGATAGGAGTTGTGTGGGAATCAAAGGACTATCCTCAAAGGAGCTTAGAATCCAAATGAGGAAACATAGGAAGCATGAAATGAGAAGTAACATAACAGTAATATTTGTTACTTTTTACTGAGCAGATATTTTGTACCATCTTGTATACGTTTATTATGTCATTTACTCTTCAGAATCATTCTGTGAGCAAGGTACCAATAGTCCAAATCTACAGGCTGAAAGGGATAAAGTAACAGTTATTAAAGGTAGAGCAGGGCAGCCAAAACCCTATTTCCACAATGCCAGGCAATCTCGAGCAGCCCATAATTATGTAGTGAAGTGATCTTAATATGGGATCAGACTACTGAAGGACTCTTATAAAGTTGGATATTGTTTTAAAATGTCTCAAAAAACCCTCCAGCAAGCCCTTTAATCCCCATTTTACCTCCTTCCCTTGGGACTTGGCTTAGGCAAGCCCCAAAATTGGATTAGAGAAAGGAACTGATCTCTTATATAAAATGCACAGTTATACCAGAGCCAGACTAAAGCACATGTGAATAAATCCATATGGAATGCTAACACACACACACACACACACACACACACACACTCACACACACTGGGGCACTTTTTTTCAAGAAAGGCAGTGATACAGGAAAAATTGTCTCTGCAATAGAGCCTTTTATAGCAATTCCCAAATGCCTGTGTGTATTCTCACTGTATCAGAATCACCAGAGGCACTTGTTTAAAATACAGGTATTTGAGCCCCACCTAAGATTTACTGAATCTTTGGGAAGGGGCCTTTCCTCTCCCCCAAATAGCAACAGATGGTTACTCAACTACCTGATAAGAAGTGGGCATGGTTCACTGCAGGGTTTTGGTTTTTCCTAGTAAACTTTTGTTTGTTTTTAAACAGTTTTCTTAAGATGTAATTCACATACCATACAATTTACTCATTTAAAGTGTACAGTTCAGCAGTTTTCAGTATGTTCACAGAGCTGTGCTTCCACCTCCCCAGTCAATTTTAGAACATTTTTGCTGATCCCCCAAAGAAACTCTCCTTCCCTTAGCTATCACCCCAACTCCCCCACCCCAACTCCCAGCCCTAGACAGCCACAAATCTGCTTCCTGGCTCGATGGATTTGTCTATTCTGGACGTTTCGTGTAAGTGGAATCATACGGCATGTGGTTACTGAGCAAAGTTGGCAAGTTTGGGGCAAGAGCAGATTCGCTGCAGGCAGCAGAGGATTCTTCCCCACTTAACACCAGGTGTCTCTCCTCTAAATAGGTGTCGAGTACACATTTAAAGAACATTGGCGGACTCCCCTGGTGGCGCAGTGGTTAAGAATCCACCTGCCAATGCAGGGGACACGGGTTCGAGCCCTGGTCCGGGAAGATCCCACATGCCGTGGAGCAACTAAGCCCGTGCGCCACAACTACTGAGCCTGCGCTCTACAGCCCACGAGCCACAACTACTGAAGCCCGCGCGCCCAGAGCCCGTGCTCTGCAACAAGTGAAGCCACCGCAATGAGAAGCCCGGGCACTGCAACGAAGAGCAGCCCCTGCTCACCACAACTAGAGAAAGCCTGTGCGCAGCAACGAAGACCCAACGCAGCCAAAAATAAATAAATAAATAAATTTATTAAGAAAGAATGAACGAACATTGGCTTGAAGGAGGTCAAAGAGTCAGTCTTCCCGGGACCCCTGCAGGGTCAGCCCTGGATCACAGCAAGCAGTCACCAGGGCCATCCGTGCACTGAACACGGGGGGAAAGCTTCTGCCCACTGTTTCTCAGGCCCAGCTGGGCAACTGAATCACCTAAAGGGCTTGTTTAAAACACAGAATCGGGCTTCCCTGGTGGCGCAGTGGTTAAGAGTCCGCCTGCCAATGCAGGGGACACAGGTTCGTGCCCCGGTCCAGGAAGATCCCACATGCCGCGGAGCAGCTGGGCCCGTGAGCCATGGCCGCTGAGCCTGTGCGTCCGGAGCCTGTGCTCCGCAACGGGAGAGGCCACAACAGTGAGAGGCCCACGTACCAAAAAAAAACAAAAAAAACCCCCCACAGAGTCCAGGACCCCTTCTCTGGGATTAGTGTGTTTTGGGTGAGGCCCAGGTATCTGTATTTTAAGGCAGTGCTCTGGTGATTCTGTATGGAGGGCATCAGACAGGCATTCAGGAATCACTCTAAAAGGCCCTGCTTCCTCTGCAGACAAAAGCTTCCTCTGCTCATACACCTCCTTTTGATCCATCTTCCTTTCTTTGCAGTAGCTGCAACAGGGACTTTGCTTCTGCACAAGGCCAGTTCAGTTATTATATGGAAATTCCATTCTTCCAGAGACCAGGGGAAATATTCAAGTATAAAACTTGCAAGTATAAAAATAACTTCCAAGTATAACTGTTTGCCTGGAAACAATTGCAAACTGCTGACCCGCTGGACATTGCTGACCTGGAGGAGGATGGCTCCGGGACTTCAGAAAATCACTGTGCCTGAACCAGTGTGGGTGTTCAGTGAGGTAAACACGCCTCAAATCTCTCCTCAGCCTCCCAGTTCCCTTTCCTGGGCCTGAAACTCATTTTCTCAGTGAGCGAAAATACTTCCTTATCTGAGTCCCTCTTTGTAACTTTGATTTACAGAAGCTTCCCAGCAAATAAATACGGGTTGATTCCTAGGTCACAACCTCTGGAGAGCTTCCCAAAAGCCTTCCAAGGTAAGGCAGAGAAACTGGAACAATATTTGGAAAAGAATCCCTGTGGCTTGTTTATCATTTTACTAGGGGCTGAGACCCTGCTTATGTCATGCCTCCTCATGGTAACCCTGTTGGGTAGACAGGGATTTTGAAGCTTAACTTTTTGCAGGTAAAGAGAGCAGATTCAAGAGATTTGCCCAAGATTATCCAGCTGGCTTCGTTCTGGGCCTTCGTCGTAGATTTCCAAGCCTCGGGGCTTACCATGTTGCCTCCCTGCCATAAATATTTTAGAGAAGACTAAAGGATGTAAGAGACTTCAGAGAATTTTGTCCCAGCTGTTTAGCCACAGAGACTGGGTTTACAGAGCTGCTAATTCAGCCTGACAGTTCCTTGTTGTCTGCAAAGCCTCAGAAGAATGAGGAAGATCTGCACGTTTCAAGGATGCCTAGCCCAGTATCCATTCTAGGGTATCTCAGAGCTCTGCTAGACACACACACACACACACACACACGCACGCACACGCACACACACCACACACACACACATGCACACACGCACGCACACGCACATACACACCACACACACCACATACACACACACGCGCACGCGCACACACCACACACACCACATACACACACACACACACACACACACACACACACACACACACACAGTGTCTCTTTCTCTCCCTCCCTCCTGGAAAAACCAAACCTGACCTGGTTTATTTGTAGCTTTACTTAGCCCAGGTGGCCAATCTATTTCAAAGACAGTCAAGACCTAGTCATTAAATCATATTTTTGAGCACAGTCATGTGCATGTGTGTGTGTCTGCATATGTAATTTGCTTATTTGTCATGTCTTTCCTTTAATGAGGCCGTGTACGGTTCTTCCTGTTTGGCCTGACATGAGCAGTGGGCTCGGGCTTGCTGACCCAAATCAGCACTGTGTGCGGCCACGTGTACGTGTCTGATCACCAGGGACCAGAACAGATGCTCATGGGCTTTTTCTGAGCAGCCTCAGCCAGGCGGCAACTGCTCATCACCTTCCAGGAGCCTGCAAACCTCCAGCAGGAACCACAGGCAGGCACCTCTAAGTGAAGGATGAAGCAGAGCCTGGCCCCTGGCATTTCGGTTTCTTTCACACAACAGGAGGAGCTCTAGTGGTTGAAGAACCTAGTCTGTGCCATGGGCTTTGCTGGCATTAGCTCCATCCTTCTAACGACCCCACATGGTGCATATCCCATCATGCAGATGAGGACACAGGTTCAGAGAGAGCAGACGGACATTACGTAAACTCCTACGAATACAGTAAGGACTACAAAGGACCTCCCAGGAGGAGCTGTGGTAGTGTCAGGGTGTAGAAGGAAGATTTGGTCTGCGGGTCAGGAGACACCTCCGAAGTTGAACTTAAGCCGGGTCCTGAAGGATAAAGGGGTAGTGAAGGTGTGAGGTGGGGATAAGACGAAAGAGCAGTCCAGGAGGACGAGGTAGGGGAAAGGCTTGCGACAGAGTGGAGCATTGGAGGCACTTAAAGAAGGCCAGTGTCACACAGTTAGTGGACCAAGTAAGGAGGAGGGTTGAGAGACTGGGAAGGATAGCAGGAGCCAGACTGGGAAAGGCCTTGGAGGCTAAGGATTTGGGGTCATTTTGTGACAGTGCAGGGTTAAATAGTTTTTATAGATGACCCCTGGAATTGCAAGACCTTATATCACATTCTTCCTATGGGGAAATATTCCAGGTTTCACAAGTCAATTTTCCAAGGGACTTTAGGAACACATCCAACTAACTGATAAGATATGGTGGGGCTCTGCTGATTGTTTTAATTCTCATTTTTTTCATATCTGTGTATCTTCTTATCTACATCGTAAATTCCTTGAATTCAAAGATATCATGCCTTTTAGAACACCCTCACCCCGACACGTACCCCTACAACCCTAATTATTTGCTGTTAGAAGAAACAGCTTTTGATTCTGCCTTTATCTGAGAGCAAAAACAATTAAGAATCCAATTGGTTTGTACTGGAAGAACATAAATGCAATATTCCATCCCAGCTTAACATAGTACACAATAGATTTTCTTTTTTTTAATGTTTATTTGTTTATTTTTTGTTATTTTGGGTAAACTTTATTATTTTTTTTTCACACACACACACTGTATTTTATTTTTACAAGAGATAAATAAACTGAGATCAAGCATGGTAAATGGATGACCGCAACAAAAGCAACAATGATTGCAACTACCGAACACGAAACACACTCATACTGTGTCATGATATTGACATTCAGTCCAGGAATCCTCCACTGTAACAGCTCCTTTACTTTGCAGTGCACAATAGATTTTCTTATACTACAGACCAAATCATGCTTCCCTCAGAAAAGCTGTGACTAGATAATAAAGAGTCTGGTTGCCATCCTTCGCCATCCTTCACACGCAAAGATCCATTTGATTTCAGTTACAACATGTACAGAGTAATACATCCATCTCACTATGTAATCTACCAAAAATGAATTAATGCCCTGCCACGTCATTAAAATTGCAGTGGGGATTGAATTGGATACATTGGGTTGCAAGTGTCAGGCACTCAACTTGAATTAGCTTACAAAAAAAGCCGATTTATGGGAAGGATCATGATACCATGAGGAGAGCCAAATGAGTAGGATCTGAATAAAGATGGTACCTCCCATGCAGGTAGAATGATCCCTTCCCAGGAGAAAGGAGATGTTTCCTGGACAAGAAGTTAATGTTAACAAAAGGCATCTACTGCTTGAACTGTGAAACTTGTTCTATAATGTTACAAGAATACAGTTATTGTGGTAAAAAAAAAAAAAAAGAGCATGACTTTTTGGGGTCAGGAAAAACTGAATTGAACCACTAATCTGCAACTTATCAGTGCTGAGACATTAGCAGATAACATAAACTCTCTGAACTTGTTTTTCTTCAGCTGAAAAAAATGACCATTTAAGGATTTAATGAGAATGTGTATAAAAGAACATAGCACAGTGCCAGACACTTAACGAAGCACTTAACAGATGGTAGACCTATTCTCTCTCCATTCATTAGGGAATGAGGATTAACCACCTGCATTAAATGACCCAGTATGTGTAAAGTACTTAGGACAGCACCTGATGCATAGCAAGAGCTCAGTAAGTATAGCTGCAATTATCATCATTTTGATTATTGTTTCCATTTCCCTATAAGAATATCCCTAAATGAGTCCAGTGGCTTCCCCTTACTGCTTACCTTCCTGGGGGAAATAAACATGAAAAGATAGTTACTTTTTTTCTCTATGCTCTTTTTATCTTAATGCTAGCCATTGTTCTTGCTCTGCAGTACCCAACAGACTTTGGACACTTAGTCAATATTAATTCATAATGTTGGTGTTTGGTGTGCCAGCTCGTTGACACTAAAAATTTTTGTGTCAACCAAGCTAAGGTAGAATTAAGCAGCTGTGCTGCAAGCTTGTCTCAGATGTAATCACCATTTGCTTTGTTCATATTTCCCATGCTGTTTATGCCACTTAATTAGTCCAGTTTTGTTGGCTTTACTGATTGTATTGACGTAGCTTCAGAAGCCCCTTCAGGAATAATCTGCCCTCATTTTTCTCTTCTGTAGCTGTGGGTACTACAAGACCAGTCTCTCTCTCAGCTGGGGCCAGAATATAACCTGTGGCAAAGAGGGTATAGAGGAAGCACCAGGTTTTGCTATCATGCTGCATTAGGCATCTCAGAGTTTCGTCTATCCTGATAGTTTACCTGTCATTATTTGTTGTTGAAGGAAGCCTTCCTAGCAACATAAAAGGATGGCATGGACATGGTTCCATGAAAGAGGCTTCTCGGGTTGAAGACCACAGTCTTCTTGACGGCGGTGGCATTGTGTAAAGCTTCTTAGTATCTCTTCTAATGATCAAATAATAACAACAACGATAACAGAAGGAATAGCCAACACTTATTAAGTGCTTATGGATGAGAGGCATTATTCTAAGCACTTCACACATTATCAGTTATTTAGTTTTCAAAACGACTCAGAGGGATGGTTATTATTATTCTTCTCACTTTACAGATGAGGAGACTAAAGCACAGAGAGGTTAAGTAACTCACTGACGGTAACCCAGCTATTACGGGGTGGTCCTGGTTCTTGAACATCAGCAGAACACTTTAGAGTTTGTGATAGTAAATGCTCAGTAAACACTTACTGACTAATTACTTTTATTTTTTATTTTGTTTTTATCAGTAAAGTGTCCTTTAAAGTTTTCTCAGAAAGAAAAGAAACATTTATTGAATGTCTACAGTGTGCCAAATACAGCATTAGGTACTATCACATGTATTATCTCATTCAATTTTCGAATAACCCTGCAAAGTAGATGCTATTTTCTCTGTTTTTACACGTGAGGACACCAAGGATGAGAAAAGTAAAGATTTGTCTCAAGATTATACAGTTAGTAAGTGGGGAAGATGGGACTTGAGTCCTCATAAATCTGTCTGACCCAAAGGCCATAATTCCATGCATTTCCTATAGCTGCCAGCTTTGCACCACAGATGGAAGCCACGGAGGCATTTTCTGTACATTTTCCCACTGCACTGTCCTTCTGAGGCATATTTAACAGATTAAGTAGAAACTTTTGTGTATGTGCACATTTGCCACGATTACTCTATTGTATGAATATTGTCCGAAAGACCCAGAGGTACCACAATACTAGGAAAGCAGCTCCTTTGCAAGATGGACCACAACTGTAGCCATAAATAACAAGACCAACAATTGCAATATTTTACATTTTTACATTAAAATTTCATTAATAATAAGCACTGTACAATTTTATGATGCTTACTATGCATCTGATATTATTCTAAGCATTTCACATGTATAAAATTGTTTAATCCTCACCAAAACCCTATGAAGTAGGTCTGCTATTACTTCTGTTTTATAATGGGAAACTGAGGCACAGAAAGTCAAACCACTTGCCGAAAGTCACCCAGTTAGGAAGTGATGGAACCAGACCTAGACCTCGGTAGTGGGGCTTCGAAGTCTGGGCCCTCCCTCTCATTAGTTAATTATTTCAGAAATGGTAGTTCCAGTCCTCTCTTCATACTTTAAGCAATGGGGTTAATAGGAGAATTAATCATGTGTATTGCATGACCTAATGTTTGTGCTGAATTTGCTAAATATTTATTTATTGAGCATTTACATATATGAGCCATAGTACTAGGCCCTGAGAATGTAGCACCTGCCTCCAAGGAGTTGAAATAAGCAAATCATCAAATATACACTATGTGTTAAAGGGCTACAATAGGACTATAGTAGCTGTTGTCCATTTTCCATCTATTCTCTACACGACTCTGTCAAACTTGATGCCCAGGAGACTGACCCGGGCTTTCTTGCCCTTTGACTTTTGGTTAGGTAATGCCTCTGGGCAGACAGTGGAGTGAGGAGGAAGGAGAGAGAAGTCAGGGTATTATTCGCCAGCCCCCCAGCCTTGCCTAGTCTCAGTTCTAGCAGAGGTTATGATTCTTCTATGGCTATAATTTCTGTCAGGTGACTCCTCTTCTGTTGCCCCAGCTCTTGCAAGGGTGTGTCTTAAACACCATTCCTTCCCTTTGCTTCTTTGGATTTAGGAGCCGGAGTGGTCCCCAGATGCTTCATCATCCCTTGTGGGTTTTCTTGACTCTTGAGTGTATGTTCGTTTCCTGCAGGGAGCCTGACTGATATAAGGTGTAAGCAGAGTAGGTTGTGAGAGTAGCGTCAGGAAGGGTGTCTCACCTAGACTTGCAGGGACAGGGGAGGCTCCTCAAAGGAAGTGAAATCTGAGATGACTTCCAAAGGACGAGTAGGAATTATCCAGATTGGGAAAGGGGATATAGGGAGAATGTTCTAGAAGGAAAAAATAGCAAGCGACAAGATAAGAAATCTAGAGCATAGAAACTTCTAAGAACCGCAGGTGCTACCACATGCTGTTCAAGGTGGAGAGTCATGAAGAGGGAGCCCAAGAAAGCAGATTCCAGAAGGTGGGGATTCTGATAAAGCTTTGCTGTGTAGTTTGTCACGTAACTTCCTTTCCATTTGCTTATGAAGCATTTGGCAAAATCTATGTGACTTACTAAAAGTTCTGGAAATGGGCTTTGGGGGAGCTGAGGGAGACGAGGTGCTGAGTCTGGTTTCAAGGAGAGCATGGGAGTGATCTGGCAGTAGAGTTGAGATTGCTCTGTCAGGTTTTGAAATTGATGAGGCCACACATACCATTGCTAATGTGCAGCTGTGGTGGGGGGAGAATAGATGAGGCCAGCAAGGTTCGTTTAGGACAAATAATTTGGTGATGGAGAATCGGCAAGGGAAAGCTCAAAGGAAAACAGAGCAGCTAGTGCTCACATGCTATAAAAGAAAGCTTGCTCTCTGCCTCTGCTTGCATACTTCTTAGTAAAATACACCTGAATTAGTGGCAAATACTATTTTAAAAATTACGTACCAAACAAAAACAGACTCATAGACTTAGAGAACAAACTTATGGTCACCGGAGGGAAGGGCCGGGGAGGGATATTTAGGGAGTTTGGGATTGACATGTACTCACTGCTATATTTAAAATGGATAGCTGATGTGATGAAAGCCAAAAATCTGTCTTCATATCCCGTGGATAGAGATACAAAACTTATGTTTCAATTTCAAAAAAATTTAAAAAAAAAAGTGAAATGGATAGTGAACAAGTTCCCTACTGTGTAGCACAGGGAACTCTGCTCAATATTCTGCAACCACCTAATTGGGAAAGAATTTGAAAAAGAATAGATACATGTATATGTATAACTGAATCACTTTGTTGTACACCAGAAAGTAATACAACATTGTTAATCAACTATACTCCAGCATAAAATAAAAAGTTAAAAAAATAAAAAACAAAATGCATAAAAAATAACACTCAACACTGATGAGCAGCCACGAGACAGTCACTTTCTTATACTGTGTCTCTATTCCTGCCCCTTTTGTGGTTACAGATGTTAAGCACCACCCTTGCTGGCTTCCTGTCTATTTTGTACCAAGAGATGCCATTCTCTATGTGTTATCTCCACATCTCCTTGTGGGTCAAGCCCCCTTTGCTGCCCCTTCTATAGCGCTAGTCATTACAATAATTATGGCCTGGCTTCTCTGAGGCCCCATCATCCCTATGGATATTAATGAGCCCCACTTTGAGACCATCTTTCGACCATCAGAAAAGGACCATCCCTGAACTTGCTAGCAATGCTGGCATCCTCTCACCAGCACATGCCTAAAGGCTTCGGTAGATGGCGTGTCACTGGACTCTCCGAGGATCAGAAAGCTCTGATGGGTCTTCCAGCCTTATATTAAATATCCATTCCAGCATACCTACTCCCTTTAGCCTCTGCCCCTTAGCAGTCCTTCCTCCAGCATCTGTCAGGGCCCCTCAGGCATTTCCACTCTCCTGAGAGTTGGCTGTTGCTTTTGCCAGGCTTCCGAGAGCCACCCTGGCAGTGATTTTGTTCTACTCCCTAAGGTTCTTGCTAGGTATTGTGAAATAATTGAAAATATATATAAACTTAGTCTCTGCCCCCAGTTCCTGGCAGAGAGCTTCTCAAACCCTTGTAATTTCCTAAGTGATAAGAGCATTAGCAGCACCTTTTGTTCTAATATTTGGTCTTTGACTCTGGTTCTGAATATAGAGCTCTTAAATCTCTTGGAATTTCCTGGGTGATAGGAGCATCTTCTGTTCTAATGAGGTGATGCTTGGTGGGCTCCTGGATGGCTTCAGGTGGGTCCTGGTCATCAGAAAGATCAAGCCATGATTAGAAGCTTAGAACTCTCAGCCCTACCCCAATCTTCCAGGGAGGGCAGAAAGTCTGGAGATTGAGTTAATGATTGATCATGCCTACATGATGAAGCTTCCATAAAATCCCAAAAGCACTGGTTTCTAAGATCTTCCAGGTTGGTGAACACTTCTATGTTCCTGAAAGTTGGCACACCCCAACTCCACAGGGACAGAAGCTCCTACGCTTGGGATCCTTCCAGACCTAACCCTATGCATCTCTTCATCTGTCTGTTCATCTATATCCTTATCGTCCTTTATTACATAATAAGCCAATAAATGTAAGTGTTTCCCTGAGTTCTGTGAGCCATTCTAGAAAATTACCAAACCCAAGGAGGGGATCCAGGGAACCTCAGTTTTTGCTCCATTGGTCAGAAGTATGTGACACTCTGAGACTTGGTGATTGGTATCAGAAGAGAAGCAATTCTGAGGGACTGAGCCCTTAACTTGTGAGATCTGATGTTAACTCCAGCTAGATAGTGTCATAACTGAATTGAATCGTAGGACACCCAGTGGGTGTCACAGAATTGCTTTGTGTGGAAAACCTACATATCTGGTGTTAAAAGTGTCGTGAGCGTGTAATAGTATGAAAGGAACAGAAAACAGAGTGGTTTCCCAATAGAGGTGTTAAATCCTACCTCCTGAGAAAATGCCCCTAAACCGATGAATTCTTGTTTTTTCAGTCTAACATTTCTGTCCCTTTCATCAATCACCCTCAAAATTCATTTCTTTTACCAGGACATTTTTCCAAGTGAAAGTTTTAGTAACTGAGCTGCCACCTGTGCAATAGACTGTCCATGCCCCACTTGCCAGTGAGGATGACATTTTCTTTGTCTCTTGGGTGACCGTTTTCTCAGATCACTTCCATTAGCACTTGTGTTAGTACAGGTCCTCCAAGAAGCATATGCCAAAATGGGATTAGATATGTAAGTATTTATTAGGGGAAATGTCTATGAAGGAAAATGAGGAGAGAGCCAAGGGAAGCTGGAAGAGACATCAGGCCATGACGCAGGTCTCACGCTGGTGGAAGGAGAGCAGAAAGGAAGGAGGTTGGGTGAAAGAGCCTAAGACTGCAGTGCAGTTCTAAGAAAGTCTGACACGCCCAATGTAGTGTCCAAAGTTGCCCATCAGAGGAGTCCCATGACTCTTAGGACCAGGCCTGCCTTGGTATTCCTG